>NW_017672818.1:148896-165591 GCF_001879085.1 Nicotiana attenuata
ACGTAGTTTTTCCCCATTCTTTTTGGGTTTGTCGAGCAATGGTGGTATTTGATAGGTATGTTTTCAAATTTTTAAGCGCTTGTTGGCATTTTTCAGTCCGTTCAAATTGATCTTGCTTTTTTAGGGATGAAAAGAACCTGAAGCATTTTTCTGATGACTTGGAAATAAATCTTCCCAAAGCAGCTATTCTCCCCGTCAGTGGTTGTACTTCTTTTTTATTCATTAGTACATCCTGAATTTCTTCAATAGCTTTAATCTGCGCGGGATTTACTTCAATACCACGGTTAGAAATAAGAAATCCCAAGAACATACCTGACGAAACCCCAAACGCGCATTTTTTAGGGTTTAATTTCATATTAAATTTACAAAGAATCTGAAAAGCATCGGTCAAGTGTTGAATATGACCCCCTGCTTGTTGTGACTTGACCAGCATATCATCTATATAAACTTCCATGGTTTTCCCTAGATATTCCTAAAACATTTTGGTCACCAGCCTTTGATATGTGGCCCCGGCATTCTTGAGACCGAATGGCATCACTTTGTAATAGTAAGTCCCCCTGTCTGTTATAAATGAAGTCTTTTCTTCATCTATCTGATCCATTTTTATCTGATTATACCCTGAATAGGCATAAAAAAACTCAATAATTCATGTCCTGCAGTAGCATCAATTAATTGATCTATATGCGGTAATGGAAAAGAATCTTTAGGGAAAGCTTTATTCAGGTCAGTATAATCTACACAAACTCGCCAGTTACCATTCTTTTTAGGTACTACAACAGTATTAGCCAACCAATTTGGATACGTTACCTCATGGATAGACCCAATTTTTAAAAGTTTCTGCACCTCATCTTGAATCACCTGGTTCTTGAAGGAACCTTGCTTCCTTTTCTTTTGTTTGACAGGTGGGTACGATGGATCTTCATTTAATTTGTGAGTCATTACCTCCGGGGGTATACATGTCATATCTGAATGGGACCAAGCAAAGCAGTCTATGTTGGCTTTTAAAAATTCAATCAACTTACATTTCATTTCATGGCTGAGGTTGGTCCCGATATAGACTTTTCTGTCAGGCCAGGGTGCAAATAATACTACAGCTTCTAACTCCTCGATCGTTGTTTTGATGTTTTCATTTTCTTCTGGTTCTTGGATGGTATCAGGCCTCGAGTCTACATCTGTTCGCCCATGCTTAGTTGAGGTTTGCGTCGCAACATCCTCAACTTGGTTCTGTGATTGCTATTTATCTTCGCTTTTTGCACTTTCATCTGCTACAGAATTAATGCTTCGGGACGGTTGCTGGTTACCACGTATTTTCCGTACTCCCCATTGTGAAGGGAATTTGATAACTTGATGCAAAGTGGATGGTACAACATCCATCTCATGTATCCATGGTCTACCAAGAATCATATTATAAGCCATATCCATTTTTACTACTTGAAATTTGGTGTCTTTGACTACTCCTTCAGCAAATGTGGTGAGCATTATCTCGCTTTTTGTCACAACGCTCGAGTTGTCAAAACCGGACAAGGTATGAGCCTTGGGTATCAACTTATCATCAGCTTGCATCTCCTTTACCACTCTTAAAAGAATGATATTAACGGAACTACCTGGATCAATCAAAACTCGTTTCACATTAGTGTCATGTACAAGTAAAGATATTACCAGTGCATCATTATGTGGGGTCTGTACGCCATCTGCATCTGCATCATCAAATGTAATACTATCTTCTTCTAAAACCTGTCGAACTCGCTTCCCATGTATAACTGTTATTTTTGACACCTTCTTCACTGCCGTGTATGTTACGCCGTTGATTTCTTCTCCTCCACTTATGATATTAACCGTCCTTTTCGGTGAAGGGGGTTTTGGGGGCTCCTGCCTATTTTTCATATATGCCTGATTTCCCTTTTCACTAAATAACTAAGTTAAATAACCTTGTTTTAATAAATGTTCTACTTCACCTTGCAGCAATCTACAATCTGTCGTTTTCTGACCGTGATCGTTGTGGAATTCACACCAAAAATCAGGATTTCGTTTGTTCGGGTTTGATCTCATTTCCCTTGGCCAGCGTACCTTGTCTCCCATGCTCCTTAAAACAACCACCAACTCGGATGTGCTGACATTAAAACTGTAACCGCCAAACATTGCCTTCGAGATTTGGTCATCATCTTGCGTCTCTCGCGTGTTTCGTTCTTTTCCGAACCTTGATGATGAACCTGACTCTCTATCTCTTGATCTATGATCGTACCTTGGGTTTTCCTATTTAGAACGTGAGTCTCTTTCTGCTGGTCCCATGTATGGCTCGTACCTATTTTTTCCGGACCTTTTTTCAATTTCAGCTCGCCTTGAACTTACCCTTTCATCCCTTCGAGATTGAATAATGGTATCCTCTTCTATCCGCAGCTTCGTGCTATATCTGTTATAAACATCATTCCAAGTTGTTTTTGGAAATTCACGCAGACTTTCCTTGAGTCTCCTTGTGGCTTCTGAACTTTTTTCATTTAGATTGCTGGTAAATGCCATAGCTGCCCAGTTATCTGGTACGCGTGGCAACATCATCCTCTCCCGCTGGAATCTGTCCACGAATTCCCTGAGCAGCTCTGTATCCCCTTGCTTTATTTTGAAAATATCCTCTATTCTTTTTTCTACTTTTTGAGCTCCCAAGTGTGCTTTGATGAATGAATCTGCAAGTTCAGCAAAAGAATCTATAGAATTTTCGGGTAAAAGAGAATACCATGTTAACGCTCCCTTAGTGAGTGTTTCTCCGAATTTCTTGACCAACACTGATTCAATTTCTTGCTTGGTCAAGTCGTTGCCTTTTACAGCGATTGTGAATGCAGTTACGTGATCCCTTGGATCAGTTGTTCCATCATATTTCAGAATGTCGGGCATCTTAAATTTCTTTAGAATTGGTAAAGGGGCTGCACTTGGCTTCCAAGGTTGTTGTGAGTACTTGTCCATATCTATTCCCTTGATTACAGGCGGCACTCCAGGTATTTGCTCTATGTGGTCACTCTGCTCCTTGAGCTATTTCTGCAAAGTTAGTACTAAATTTTGTAAATCGGAATTAACTGGGTTACCTGACCCTCCATCACGGGATTCGCTAAGAGTTCCTCCACTTCCCGAATTAACGAGTCCTGAGCGAGGATTTTCTAAGGTGTTGTTGCTTAGAGTTGATGTTGGCGGCACGACTGGCAGCTGGTTAGCGAAAGCCTCAAGAGCATTGCTGACCTGTTGAGCGATTAACTTTTTCAAAGCTTCATTGATAGTCTCATCATTTTCAAATTGATCATTCACATTTGACCAAGACCCATCAGGAGTTCCTTCTCGAGATTGTCGAGGAGAATTTCGTGGGGAAGGGACCAGAGTTCCAGTGCCTTGCAGATTCTCCTATTATTGGTGATATCCTTGATTGTTGTCATTGACATTCGACATGATTGTTTTAACGAAAAATTCGATTCAGAAAGTAATAGATTATGAGATTCCCGATAACGGAACCAATTTGTTTAACCAAAAAATAAGAAATTCGGGTCAAAGCATATTTTTTGTAAGAACTCGGGTTACTGATAATCAAATTTAAAGTAAATAAGAAGAATTGAGATGAATGATAGCTGAGTAAAAAGAAAGCAAAGTAAATCTGTGTATCATAATAATATTGTGTGTCTTTACAAGTGTTATATCTCTCCTTTTATAGCTATCTCTCAATAAAATATTTCCTTTCCTCTCATAATAGAGTCATTATGAGCAATTAATGACATTTAATATAACGTTATAATTGGTAATCGTAACTGTTTCGTGAAGATTCTATAACGTTTTACATCATTGATGCTCATTAATTATGGATAATACGTATTTGTAGTTTTCGCTATCTAGGTTCATTCCTCTGATGTCTTTTCATATTACCAAGAGGTTCGAGTAACTGTTCCTCCCTGTTTTTCTTGAATCTCTGCCCGTGCCTGTCAAAGCTCGTGCCTTTTCAGCTATCCTTTGCCAACTGTCACTCTTTTATTGATCCATGTGACTTGGTATATCATCACATAATTAATTCAATATGTTAACTTGATTTTCCCAATACAACGATGTCATTCTCCTATCGGGTGGTTTGAGCCCGGTAAGGCTAAGTTGTACGATACTGACTTGGTGAAAGATGCCTTAGAAAAGGTAAAGTTGATTCAAGAAAGACTTCGCACAGCACAGTCCAAACAGAAGAGTTACATAGATCAGAAGCCGCATGATGTATCATTCATGGTCGGCGAGAAGGTTCTCCTGAAAGTCTCGCCGATGAAGGGTATTATGAGATTCGGGAAGAAGGACAAGTTGAGCCCTAGGTTTATAGGCCCATTTGAGGTGTTGAGGGGAGTTGGGGAGGTTGTTTATGAGATTGCTTTACCTCCCAGCCTATCAGGGGTTCATCCAGTTTTTCACGTGTTTATGCTTCTAGGTATCACGCCGACTTGTTTCATGTGTTAGATTTCAGTACTATTCAGCTAGATGAGAGCTTGGGATATGAGGAGAAGCCAGTTGCCATTGTTGATAGATAGGATCGCCAGTTGAGATCCAAGAGGATTTCTGTAGTAAAAGTCCAGTAGAGGGGCCAACCAGTCGAGGAGGCGACCTGAGAGTCCGAGAAGGACATGCGGAGCAGATATCCATACTTTTTTGGCACTTCAGGTATGAATCTAAACCCGTTCGAGGACGAACGTTTATTTCAGAGGTGGAGAATATAACGACCCGACTGGTCATTTTGCTATTTATAACCCCGTTACCTTAAATAAGTCTTTCCGTACTTGCTTTAACTGATTTATGACTCGGGGGGATGGTTGGTTCGGGGTTTGGAAGAGTTTGGGTTGAAATTGGAACACTTGGTTCCTTAAGGTTGCCTTAAAAGGCTAAGGTTGACTTTGGTCAACATTTTGAGTAAACGACCTTGGAATCGGGATTTGAAGGGTCCAACAGGTTCGTATGATGATTTCGGACCTGGGCGTATGTCCGGATCGGGTTTTGGATGACCCGGGAGCGTTTTGGCGCGTAATAGTGAAAGTTGGTTCCTTAAGGATTTTGAAGTTCTTAAATATTTGGTTTGGAGTGGGTTTTTCTGTTATCGAGGTCCGAACGGAATTCCGAGACCGGGAATAGTTCCGTATTGTCATTTAAGACTTGCACGCAAAATTTAGTGTCAATCCGAGTAGTATAAGTGTGTTTCGTCGCATTGGATGTGAATTGAAGAATGTTTACCGTGAAAATGGTAATAACAATTAACTTTGTTGATGGGACTCTAAAAATATGCGATCTATTTTTATGCTAGTTGTTAAGCAGATGATGCTATGTGTATGAAGTTTAGAGACGAAGTAAGAGCTAAAAATTAGGTGATAATCAAACCGAGAGGCTGACAATCGAGCCCTCGAGCTTGTCGATATGGGGGCCTCGGGGTCGATTCAGTGGCTCGATAATGAGCTATCGGCGGCGATCGGGGTATAACTAACAGTTATGTCAAAATTAATAAAGGCTCTTTATGGCCAATGATAAGCAATAAATGATGAACAAGTATGAAAATAAAAAATGGAAGCAATAATAACAAAGTATGTTTGAAAGCATTCATATATTCGTATGGAGTAACTGAAGCAACCGAGAGTACAAACATGACAAGGATCCCCTTTATATAGGAGGGGAATCCCAACATAATACAAAATGCATTAAGTACAAAGATATGGAGATGTGACAGCTGAATGACACCCTGACTTGGATTCGAAGTAGATTAGCAGACTCTATCAGCCCTAGGCGTGTGCTTTGGGAACTTCCCATTTCTACTACTACCGTGATCATTGCTACCATGGGATCGAGTGTCGATGACCATCGAGGGAAGATGCTCGACCATGGTCTCGAGCCTTCGAGATGACTTTTCTTAGCGCTTTAATGATGAGGAATCGAACTCTCCGATTTCGTCGTACACAGATAGTCCCCGCATTTCTTAGAGAGGAGCGACAAGAAACGATTTTGACATCTGACTTCTTCGAATTTCCTGTGATATCGTCGTACCGATGATATCGACCCATGACGTAAGCCTTTGTGATAACCGGTGCGCTCCATGGACTTGTCTTTTCAGTGCCATTCAATGCATTGCCGATTCCCATTCTTCAAAGCGACAATGCCGCCGTCGACTCGATTTTCAATAAAGCATTGATTATGCCTGCCGATCCGTCTTTCTAAGGCATTGATGGCGTTGCTGGTCACATTATCACCCCTATAAATGGGGGCCTTCTGATACTATCCTTTTATCCAAGTGTTTCTCCATATTTATTCGTTATTTTTTTCTTACCATCCTTAACCATTATCGTTTACCATGTTTGAGGCTCATGGCCTCAAGATTTTTAGGCGGTGTTTCCGTCAGCCATGTCGTGGCCTGTCTCCTGGGCTTTCTTTAGTCGATCAAGATTGCGCCATTTCGTTGTTGTTGTTGTTGTTGTTGTTGTTGTGATTATTGTTGTTAATGCCCAGGACGACGAGGTAAGGGGCCGATTTCCCTCGGTTCGGGGGGATATTTGGACTTTACACCGCTGCTCAGGGGGGTGTTCGGACCCTACATCGCTGCTCACCTCCCCAAATTATCCAGTGCGGTGCCTCGCTCCCTTTGCCTTCCATGGATTGAGGAGGCACCTATCTATTAACTGTTGTACCCCGCACCGGTGTGAGGTCTCGAGGAGTGGCTTCGCAATGGTAGTGCTGGCGAGGTCCACCCTATCCAGATTTTGTCACCCAACCACTTCTCGATTCTTTTCTGCTTCTTCGGCGTCACCTTGCTCTTCTCCACCGCCATGCTCCTCTTTGTCTCGCCTTTTGAAGATGTCGTCCTAGAGGATAGCGATGAAACACCGGGGGGGGGGGGGAGGGGGTGACGGTCGAGGATATTGCCGCCGAGCATGTGTGTTTGAGGAAATGGTGCTCGGAGATGCTGCTACCGGAGATGGACCCTCGAGAGTAGACTAGGTTCTAGGGTTTTGCTGTATGTGCACCCTTTCACTTCTTTGTTTCTGTGTAAGGACCCCTCGTGGGCTTTTGTAACCATATGTAAGGACCCCTCGTGGGCTGTTGTAATCGAATGTTCATGAATACAAAAATGCTTCTTCAATTCTGTCTTTGGTGCTTGCTGTCTTCCTTTTATTTGCGCTTACGGAAACCTTGAATGCATGATCCTAGCGGTCGTTGTCGATATAGAGCCCAAGTGGGAGTGTATTTCTTCGACCTTTGGTTGTTTAGTACGGCTCCCGCGGAACCGTTTGCCTTTCCTCGGATTGGTTTGATAGATTCGGGTCGTCGGAACCCTTACTTCGGGCTGAATGAGGATCACACTTCGAACCTTTAGACTTTCGAGAATGGTCTTTAGGCCTTGCAATACTCTTCGATTGAAATTCGCTCGGGAGCCCTAGGATCGGGTCTACCTTTAGGCTCTCGAGGGCAGTCTCCGAGCGGGGTTCGTTCAAACCTTAGCCACCCGGAAACCTTCTTTGAATTTAGCGTAGGTAGCCCTAAGGCGTCGTAGGTAGACTACAAACGAGGTATTACCTAATCTTGGATGGTACCCCGTGGTCAAGCCCATACGGGTGGAGTTCAAATGCTTATTTCTTTGGAGCTTAACTTCTTCTTGGTGGAGATCCTCGAGGTCAGGTACCACCTCGGAATTGGCAATAATGCTGTCGGCTACCTGGAGCCTAACTTTTCTTTGATGGAGGTCCTCGAGGTCGGGTACCACCTCGGCACTGGCAAAGATGTCGTTGGCTTCCTAGAGCCTGACTTTCTTATCGGAGACCCTCGAGGTCGGGTATCACCTCGGGATTGATGATGCCGTTGGCCTTTTAGGAAGGCGGGTCATCGCTGCTTTTCCCATATATAGGGTCGTTCGAGCCCCTTTGGATATCCCATTGTTTCAAGCGGTTACTTTTCCTTTTCTGTGTTGAACCTTTCGTTATTTCAGTGCTGACGTACTTGCACGAATTTCTGCTCTAGCTCTCCGATTTTGCCACCTCTATGACCACTACATCGGGGTCTGTTCGGCAGAGAGGGGAGAATTCCGCCTCCAATATTCAGGACCAACGAGAGCGTACCTCGAAGATTGCTTCTTTGATAAGAGAAGAACACCTTGGGTTAGTGAGAAAAGACTGTGGCTGGGGGGAGAAAGTAGTGTTGCAGATACTTTCCCTGGATGAGGACATCAGGAATCGTATCGATGGATTCTTAAATGTGTACACGTATCCCTTCACACTGGCCCCCTTGATAGGGTGGTGCTAGATTTCTGTTTGAAGTATCGAGTTACTTTGGCGCAGATCCATCCGTCGTTATGGCGGATAGTGTTGATGATGAGATTTTTCACGGAGAAGGCGGGGATTGACTTCACGCTCAGTCACCTCATCAGGCTATGCCGTCCCTTTCATCATTGGGGCCTGTTAACCTTGCGATGCCGGTCGACCACGCCCTTCGTCATCGATGATGAGGAGGATGGGATCGAGAGTGGATGAGCCGATTCGTCCGAGTCTGAACGGCTGACATTATTCCTGTGGCACTTATACCATTCCCTGAAGAATGGAATTATACACGTGAGTGGCACATTCCGTACCTTCTCAGTTTTGCTTATGGCGAAGGCTGATATCGTGACCGTGCCATCTTTATTCTTCTGTAGCTATTGCATGGGCGCTAGGTGACGTTCCCAACCTACCGGATTGGGTTCGAAAGTTGGTGACCCACTCGACTTGTGACGAGCGCAGGTGGCGAGCTGTGTCCCGGGGCAGATGGGAAGCAAAACATCATGGTGAGTGTTGTGCTATTTTTTCCTTTCCCTTCCTTCATTTGGAGAGGCAATTTCCCTTCCTGTATGTTAATCTTGTTGTTGTAGGAATCGGAGAGCCTTCCAAGGCGAGGCCGCGCTCCTTTTGCGGAGGGGGAAGGGTCGCTAGCCTTCGGGCTAATGAACGACACAATAAGCTGGAGATGCATTTACAGGGTAAAGGCGCTCAAAGCAGGGCGAGGCTGGACCCGGGTTCCAGAACGGAAGCATCATCGGGGCCTGTCGTGCCCGTGGTCCCCGGTTCTGAAAAGGTTGTTTCTCCGTAGCCACTGCTTCCTCATTCTGCTGATAGTGCTTCGGGGGATACTAGAAACTCGGGGTCGTCTACTCCGAGCGATCGTGTCTCGACCGGAGTCAATTCTTTTAGAGCTGAGGGAGCCAGGTAAACGGATGCACGTTCGGCCTTCGAGGAAGCCCAGCGGCTTCACTTCGTGGTGAGTTTCGACATAGGCCCTCTGATTTCGCGCCCTGCCTTTCTTATTGGGTTTCCTTTTGCAGGCCTTTGACAGATTTAAGTCCGGGTTGCTTCGTCGTGAAGCCCGGCCGCGGAAAGCTCTGGATGAGGAGAGGTCCCTTAGGCTCCTTTGCGATGTAAAGGAAGCCGGTCTGGAACACTTGCGGTATGAGGCGAGCTGGAGCTTGAATTACGAGAGCTTCTTGGAGGAGCAGATGACTTTCATCCCCGGGTGAGTATGCGCCCCGCCTCCTGGCTTCTAAGGCTAATACATCATTTATTTTAGTTGCAGAAAAGGACGGAGGCCCTGGAGCGTCTTCGAGATGAAGCTGGCCGAGCCGTGAGTGAACGTGACGAGTTAAGAGCTCTGGCGGAGGTTCGGGCTTTAAAGGAGAGGGATGCCCTAGCTAAAGTTCCAGACCTCGAGGCCCAACTTTGCTTAGCCTGTGACAATGCTTCGGCTCAAGCGGAAGTGATTGCGAAGCTCGAATTCGAGCTTTCGAAGGTAAGGGCGAAGATCGTTGATGCCCGAGCTAAAGCTGTAATGAGCCGAACTAAGGCTGACCAGGAGATGGCGATCCACTTAAAGGATGCCACTGATGCTCAAGCTGAGTTGAGAAGGATCCTCGATCGTGAAGAGAGGATTAAAGAATATGCTCGTTGCAAGTCTCGAAGGAAGACTCTCGAGGAGATCTGTGCTAGGGGATTTGTTCTCTCGAAAGAGTTAGTGCGAGCGAGGGCGGACGAGCGTGATGCTCGGTTGCTTCTATTTGATGTTGGGGGAAGCGAAAATGAGGCCAGGCTGTAGCTCCCAGGGGGAGCGTAGATTTTTGCCATCTGTATGTACTATTTTCAAAGCATGTTGTAGATGGAGATTGCGTTTTTCGTATATGTGTATAGTGAAACCCTTGCGGCTTTATTTCTTCCGTATCTCTTTCTGTCTCGAATTTGGCCAGGCGAACTGGTTTTGATTTGTTAGGAATCCTTAGATTCATGATATGGCCATGGGGCTCATTAAGCTGGCGATAATGGCTCTTATGCCTCGGGTCGAAGTGACCTTTCAGTGTAAGCTGGCGTTTGAGCTCTTATGCTTTTTGCCCTGGGGAATTTTTAGGTAACTATTTTGGGTTCAGTCTCCGAATCGGGTTGCAATTCGAGCTTATTCGACCCTCAAGTTTTCAAATTTGCATGGGCTGGCGACAATGGCTCTTATGCCTTTGGTCGAAGCGGCCTTTTATATGGGCTTTATTTTTCCCTCGTTAAGGAGTTTTGCGATGATTTTTGCCTGACCCTTCGACGGTTCGAGAAGAACCTCGATTACGAGACATTTTGTGGCGATGATCGAGCACCTCGGGAGGTTTGGCTCGGAGGCTGAGTAGCTCGAAGCCTGTGATTTGGAGCTGACATGGTCATAGCTTTTTTGCCTATGCCGAGGGTAGCCTGTTTAACCAGTTCTTTTCGAAGTAGATTCGAACTAATTGAAGGCCTGTGATTTTGTAGCGATGGTCGGGCGTCCCCGAGTCGTGTTAGTTTGGCTGCTACAGCCTTATGACCGTAGTCATTTGTGCTTGGCTGGAGCCGTTTTTGATCCCAAGTGATGTAGTTTGGGCGTCTACATGAGGGTATGCCTTTTTAGGGGTCTTACAAGTTCGATATATAGCCTAAACTTTGAGATCGGGTTTTACGCCTTTAGCAAGGTATTACAAAATTTTCATGTCGTTGATGTCTTACAGTTTTAGATACTTGTTACAAGCATGGTTCATGCCTTGCTCGAGGTCTTACAGATGTTTCCACTTGGTACAAGTGCGATTTATGCCTTGCTCGAGGTCTTACAGATATTGCTGCCTTATGTAGGTCTTACGAGTCTGAGTCTGCCCGCTTGGGGTCTTACAGCCCCGAATTTTATAATGAATGGTGCTTGGCGACAGTCCCCGAGTTAACGAGGGCATCCTGGCTTGGAAGCCGTTTACTTGTAAGCTTGGTGTTTCCTCATTAAGGTCTTACGACTTTGGCGATTCCGACCCTGAGGTCATACGATTTTTAGATTTTGACGCCAGTCCCCGAGTGTTCGGGGCACTTTCGGCCTTGGAGTCATTTCGTGATTTTTATGTTGCCTCGTTGAGGGCATATGAGCTTGGAGTCCCGACCCAGAGGTCGCTCGGAGATAGATTTGTCGACGTCAGTCCCCGAGTGTTCGGGACGCTTTGACGGAGGAATTGTTTTTTGCGAAAATGTTGAGTTTCTTTTAGAGTGTGAAATTCTCTGAAAAAGGGTATTCTTCGATTACTTGGTACAAATATAAATGTTCTCGCCATTGGGGGCCTGGCTATACGGACACGGCTCGCTCGATCGTTTGGCCCGGTACATCATTTTCCTATAGGGACCCCATTTGGCGTTTCTTGGTTTTTCCTATGAACGGCCTTCCGGGGGGATGCCCCGCAGTGTTTGAGGTTGATTGCAAAAGAAGCTTTGAATACTTGTCGAGTCTCCCTTAGGTAGCATGTGGAGGTTGCCTCGTTAAAAACCTTGCCAGTAAAAACCCTTTTTGGGATAAAAACTCGGCCGAAGGAAAAGAGTGCAACGGATGCTTTAAAACCTTAAGGTCTCCGAGCTGGATCAACGTCTCGACCGCTTTGATCGGGCGCCTGCATAAGAGTTAGTGCGAAATATAAAATGAAAAAGGGAGATGGCGATACCTTAGCGTGGGACGTGCCGGCGATGTTACGAGGTCCGATATATCTCAGTTGCTTGCGATGAGGACGCGGTACGGTCCTCTATTTTGTTTAATCGGGCTTGACCGAAGATGTAGTTTGATCATTCTTTGGTTCTTTCGCGGGTGGAGGTATCGGTGTTGGTGCTATATTGTGCACAACGAACATTTCCCTAGCTACATGCTGTTCCCTGTAGACAGTTTTAATCCCATCCCTTGTCGGGAATTTCATCATTTGGTGGAGGGTGGATGGTACCGCTCTCATGCAGTGTATCCATGGTCTCCCGAACAAGGCGTTGTACCTCATGTCTCCTTCGATGACATGGAATTTGACAGTCTGGGTCGTGCAGGCCACGTTGATCGGGAGGGTGATTTCTCCTTTCGTCGTTTCACCTGCCATGTTGAATCCGTTGAGGACTCGAGTGGCGGGCACGATTTGGTCAAGCAGTCCGAGCCGCTCTATTACCCTCGACCTGATAATGTTGGCCGAGCTACCTGGATCCACGAGTACACGTTTTACGTAAAATGTATTTACGAGGAAAGAGATAACCAGTGCGTCGTTGTGAGGTTGAGACAAGGTCTCGTTGTCCTCTTCGCTGAACGTGAGGGCATCCTCGGGTATGTACCCCCGGGTTCGCTTTTCTCTAGTGATGGATATTTTTGTCCTTCTCATCACGAGTTCTTGTGGAGCATCAACGCCTCCCAAGATCATGTGGATGACATGTTGCGGCTCGTTCGTTTCTTTCTTCTTGGTCGCCTCTCTTTCTCGAAACTGGTTTTTGGCCCGATCACTTAGGAATTCCCGGAGATGACCCTTGTTGAGTAGTTTGGCTACTTCCTCTCGGAGCTGGTGGCAATCCTCGGTCCTGTGGCCATGTGTGTTGTAAAATTCACACATTAAGTCATGATTCCTTTGTGAAGGATCCGATTGCACAGACCTGGGCCACTTGGCGTCTTTTATTCTTCTGAGGGCAAAGACAATATCCAATATATCGACGTTGAAGTTGTACTCTGACAGGCGAGGCACCTCTACTGGTCTTGCGTTCCTGTCAATCCGGCTCTGTTGATGAGTCCCCGAGGATTCTGTCCTCGGTCTATCCTTCAGTCGTTTCGAGGTGGGTTACGCCTCGGAGCGTTCCTTCGGTCTTCGATGTATGGCTGATATCTTTCTTTGTTTGGCTTTGGCTCCTTCGCCTTGGGTATACCGAGCTCGAGGGGGCTCCCAGCTGATCGTCCTCGACCCTGATTTTCCACTGGTATCGGTTATGAACATCCGACCAAGTCACGGCGGGGTACTCGACCAGATTCTCTTTCAGCTGCTTTGAAGCTATCGAGCTTCGCTCGTTTAGACCTTGAGTGAAGGCCTGTACCGCCCAGTCGTCGGAGACCGGTGGTAGTTCCATTCTTTCCATTTGAAAGCGAGATACAAATTCTCGCAGCATCTCGTTCTCCCTTTGCTTGAGTTTGAAGACGTCGGATTTCCTGGTGGCCACCTTGATGGCCCCAGCATGCGCCTGTCACACTTCTTATTTTGCTACACCCGTAAGGGCATAAAGGAGTTTTTCCAATTAAAGGACAATCGAAACGGGATTTATTTATTAAAAATCAGAGTCGCCACTTGGGAGATTTATGGTGTCCCAAGTCACCGGTTGAATCCCAAATCGAGGAAATTATTGACTCTGTTAACAGTCCGCGATCCAGAAATTCGAGTAAGGAATTCTGTTAATCCGGGAGAAGGTGTTAGGCATTCCCGGGTTCCGTGGTTCTAGCACGGTCGCTCAACTGTCATATTTGGCTAATTTATTTGATTTTAGTACATGTTTATGTCTTTAGCTTTGAACCGCTCTTATTATTATTGTTTATTTTAAGAGAATTGCAACGTCGTGAAAACATGTCTCGAATCGCGTCACATAAATGCACCCGCAATTTTTGACACATTTCGACTTCGTTGAGATTTGGATTTGGGTCACATAAATGTGCACCCATATTTAAGAAGGTAAGATTATTAAAAACGCGCCTAAAGTGACTAACGCGTTATTATCTGTGGGGAAGGCCATGAAATTCGCTAAACGGCCCATCCCGAAGTCTAAGTATTTTGTATAAACATTTATCGAGGGCCCCGCAATTTATTTGTTTTGTTTAGCGAGGCTCATCTCGTTTTATTATTAAAAGCAAGCCTAAAGCAATCTACAATTTTCTATTTTTATTTGTCTCAANCAGATCCTCAACTAATTTGGGCCTTGAAAACAGCCCATGAGGAAATCACCACCCAAGTCCTATGCAAAGTGGACCAGTCATAAACCTGGGCCCAGGTCTAAATGAGCACATAAGTCAGGACGGGACCTAGGCCACTCGTTAGGGTACGGAAGCCCAAATTGTCTGGGAATGGGCTGTCGAGCCCTGATTGCTAAACCAAACCACACCCCAATTTCATTTGAACAAATAAAGCGATACTGACTGCTTGGATTCTATTTTCACGCCCAGGCCTATGAATATCTAAACGTATTACCTCAAAGTCCAGGAGGCAACGATTAAATCAAAGTAGTAATTAACTAGGTGGAGCTATCAAGCTTAACAAATAAACTTCACCAATCTAAATGTTTATTTTCTGATCTTTAAATTAACTCACTGGTGAATCATTAGTCAGCTAATAGTCTCAAGAGTTCAAATTAATACAAAAACAAGTAATTAGAAAACCAACAGTCATCGAATCAACGGACTAATTCTAGTAGTGAGTGTCCAGTTTCAAACAATTCAAGGTCAACTAAGCTGAGGTAATATACTGAAATGAATTGCACTTCAACAGAGAGTTCAACATGAGGAAACAATCATTACTTCATTCCATTTCTCATAATCCGGAGGGTTATAGGACATGTACCTGGAAAATAAAAGGTGAGAGATGTGAGGATCAGCAGCAATGAGCAGGCAGTCAAAACAGTAGATCGAAATTGAGCTCACAACTCAGGGTATAACATCAAATCACTCCAGGATTGAGTTTTGAAAATACAGGCTACAGCATTCAACATTCAGTCCAGTAAACTTGAATAAACTCAACCAACGAGCAATTGAACCCAGGACTCAAATACAAACAACCAGCTGAACCACTAGCTAACTCAAACCAATCAAATTCGAATCCAATTGATTCCAAACGCAGCCAGATTCCAAATACAAAACAGCAATAAAGGAGTACAAATTGTTTCTGAACCTAGATGAGCTAAAGAGCTGAATTCATGGCTCAAAATCACTCGAAGTGAACCTTTGAACTTTCGTAACCCACAGGTTCAACTCGAAAGTAAACAATTCATGGAGATCAATTATCAGAACTCACAATACTCGATGTAACAGTGTTTTTTTTGGTATTTTCTGAAGAGTTTTTGTTGTGTTTTTGTTTTTCTGTAGAAAGCTTAGGACTCTAAAAGAAAATTTCAAATTCTAGATCTCATTTTTAATCTGAAACTAGAGAGTATTTTGGGGGGGGGGGGATTTGAGGCTCCCAAAACTTCTTCAACAAGGCAGTATCTGCTGCCTTTTATAGGCAAAAGTGAGGGCAACCCTCAGATTTTCAGTTTTCTTTTTAGTCCCCCTTTTATTTTCAGATGAGTCCTCTATTTATTGACTTGTTTCTCAAGTTAACTCACTTATATTCTGAAATTTACCTTAAAACCCAAATCTAGAAGCTTCTAGGAAGTTCTTACTAGATTCCCTACCCTTGAATTGCCTATCTTACCCTTATTTTGGTTCTGAAATTACTAATCTTTAACAAACCAGCCCATTTTGTATGCCTAAACTACCCTTGATTGCTTCTAAAATTACTAACCAAACCAAACCCCTTTACCTTAGTTAAAATCCAACTATGGTTAACTAAATGGTGATTTTTTCAGCTATATCCAATCAACCTAATAAGAACATCTAAAAATTCTAATTAACACTAAAAAGAACTTTCAGCTATTACCACATTAACTAAACTAGTCCTAACAATCATTTAAGGGATAAACACTGACTTAAAAGATAATTGCTAATCAAAATCAACATATTAAAAGAGTATCAAACTAATTCGAACCTTTACATAACCACTGATTTGAAGCAAAAATAAGACTAATAGAACAAGCTTGGAAAATTTAAGCAAGACAGCACAACTTGAAACATGATTAACCCTAAGAGATTCAAATCACAACCAATTTAACCGATGAACAAATTATTGAAGCCAAATTTACCAAAGTAAAGCAACAAACACAACAACAGAAAATTAAACTAACAATTAAACAATTGAACTAATTAAACTAACACCTAAATCTAAACTAACAGAAACAAAACAATATTAAAACAAGATTAAACTAAAAAAAATCGGACAATTTAAAAGAGTCTACTGATTTCAAAAAATGAACAGAGGACTTACC
Organism: Nicotiana attenuata; assembly: GCF_001879085.1. Lineage (NCBI taxonomy): Eukaryota > Viridiplantae > Streptophyta > Magnoliopsida > Solanales > Solanaceae > Nicotiana > Nicotiana attenuata. Next base: position 165,288 of record NW_017672818.1, read on the forward strand.
GATTGTTCTTCAGTGGGTTAGAATTTGAATTGACGCCCCCAAATAACTATTATATGTTTGTTTTTTGGTAAAAACAAACATATAATGTTATTTGGAGTTCAAGTCGATACTGGGTAGGCCTTTAAAAATCCCAACAGTGTTTCTGAAAACCTAGATCTAAAATTCGTGGGGTTTTATTGAGATTTGAAGGGTTTTATTTTGAGATTATGGATGAGGAGGTCAAGGGGATTGTACGGTGTTAATTTGGACGAGTTTTGGGGAAGGTAGGGTTTGGCCGGATTTTCGATCTAAAATTCGAGAAAAT
>NW_017672818.1:166717-167408 GCF_001879085.1 Nicotiana attenuata
CTTGAAAAGTATTCCCTTGTTCTCCAGGTGGGCTCCTGACTGCTGAACTTTGAAAAGTATTCCCTTGTTCTCCAAGTGGGCTCCTTACTTCAACAAAACAGACAAACAAAGAAAATTTTTTTGCCCCAATGTGGTGACTGGGGTACAGCATGTTATCAAATATTAAAAGCTAAAACTGGAATTGTTCTTCCCTTGTTCTCCAGGTGGGCTCCTGACTGCCGAAATTTGAAATATTCCCTTGTTCTCCAGGTGGGCTCCTGACTGCAACGCTTGGAAAGTATTCCCTTGTTCTCCAGGTGGGCTCCTGGCTACAACAAATAAAGAAAACAGAGAACATTTCCTGCCCCAGTTTGGTGACCGGGTACAGATGTGAGTATTAAACTGAATTATTCTACCAAGAATGTGAAAGCCAAATCCTATTATCCAGGAAGGTCCTGATAGCTCCTAAAAATTACGAACCTAAGCTATATCTTCTAAAGGTATTACTCCCACTACACTTGTTGTCTTAAAAGGTCTTAAACTACTTCCCATTATCCAGGCGGGTCCTGACAACTTCTAGTTAAAAGACAGTGTTAACCTAAGCTATATCTACTGAAGGTACGACTTCCACTGTATTTTGTTATCTAAGCAGACCTTAAAACTACGTCCCATTATCCAGGAGGGTCCTGAAAAATCAAAACTCGAGTCTCAT
>NW_017672819.1:0-4887 GCF_001879085.1 Nicotiana attenuata
AATTGGGGCAATCAACAAGGTGGCGGTAATTGGAATAATAACAACCAACAACAAGGTGGAGGCAATTGGAACAACAACAATCACAACAACAATTGGGGTAACCAAGGTAACAATCAAGGCAATTGGAACGGGAACAATAATAATTGGAACAACAACAATGGTCCAGGCGGGTGGAATAACAATGGAAATCAAGGCAACCGGGGGCAAGGTTTTCAAAGGCCCCCGATGTATCAACAACCGAACAATCCGCCTCCGTTTCAATCTCAAGGGTCTAGTTCTTCGGGTAGTGATATGGGAAGAATAGAAATGATGTTCTAACAAATGATGAAGAAGAACCAAGACTCCGATGCTCAATTGGCTTCCCACAATACCTCTATTCGGAATTTGGAGATGCAATTCGGCCAAATCTCTCAATCGTTGAATACTCGACATAAGGGTGCTCTACCAAGTGATACGGTAGTGAACCCGAAGGGGGGTAACAATCATGTGATGGCGGTTACAACAAGAAGTGGGAGAGGCGGTGATGTGCATGCCTCGAAAGAAAATCAAGTTGTGGATGAGAATGTTGATTTCCAAGAAGATGTGGGTCCTTTGATTGTTGAAGATATGGTTGAACCAAATGTTAACAATGAGGTGATGATAGATATTGATGAGGCCGAGGTGGAAACTCAAGAGGCTGTGAACCTGTCTAGGGAGCACATAATTGACATGCCGGAACCGGTGGTGCCAAAAGCCAAGGCACCTTTGCCTAGACCACCTCCACCTTATCCTCAGCAGTTAGCAAAGCAAAAGAGTGACAATCAGTTCAAAAAATTCATAGATATGATGAAAAGCCTTACAATCAATGTGCCTTTGGTGGAGGCACTTGAACAAATGCCGGGCTATGCAAAGTTCATGAAGGATTTGGTCACAAAGAAGCGTTCCATGGATTGTGCAACAATAAAGATGACTCACCAAGTCAGTGCGATAGTGCATTCTATGGCCCCGAAACTTGAAGACGTTGGAGCTTTTACTATCCCTTGCACTATCGGTAGTGCGGAGTTTGCTAAGGCCCTTTGTGACTTGGGGGCTAGCATTAATTTGATGCCTTATTCAGTCTTCAAGACTTTGGGAATTGGGCAACCTAGGCCAACCTCAATGAGACTTCAAATGGCGGACCGGTCGATGAAGCGGCCTTTGGGTATAATTGATGACGTACTTGTCCGGGTGGACAAATTCATATTGCCGGCCGACTTTGTCATATTGGATTGTGAAGTGGACTTTGAAGTCCCGATTATTCTTGGGAGACCTTTCCTAGCAACGGGGAAGGCCTTGGTTGATGTTGAAGCGGGTGAGTTGACATTCCGAGTGGGAGATGAGAAGGTGGTATTCCATGTTTGCAAATCAATGAGACAACCCAATAGCACGGAGGTGTGTTCATTTGTGGACATTGTCACAGCTGTGATAGTGGATGACACAAGTTCCATGATAAATGTTGAAGATCCTCTTGAGGCTGTGCTTCTTAACATGGATGTCGATGATGATGATGTTAGTAGAGTGGAGTGCGTGAATGCATTGCATGGTATGGGTTCATATTCATATGAGCCTAGGAAGTTATCTTTGGATCTTGAAAACCGGAAAACTCCACCAACAAAACCATCAATTGAGGAGCCACCGGTGTTGGAGTTGAAGCCACTTCCTCCACACCTCAGGTATGAATTTTTGGGCTCTAATTCAACTCTTCCAGTTATTCTTTCTTCTCGCCTTACTAACTTGCAGGTTGAGGCCACTTTGGAGGTGCTTCAAAGGCGAAAAAGGGCAATAGGATGGACTCTGGCGGACATTCGGGGGATAAGCCCCGCATTTTGCATGCATAAAATCATCTTGGAGGAGGATGCAAGGCCTTCACTTGAACATCAAAGGAGGCTAAATGAAGCGATGCAAGAAGTGGTAAAGAAAGAGGGTTATCAAGTGGCTTGACACCGGTGTTGTTTATCCAATCTCCGATAGCTCATGGACTTCCCCGGTCCAATGTGTGCCAAAGAAAGGAGGGATGACGGTGGTGACCAATGAAAACAATGAGCTTATTCCCACTCGAACCATTACCGGGTGGAGAGTTTGTATGGACTACCGGAAACTCAACAAGGTGACCCGCAAGGATCATTTCCCCTTGCCATTCCTTGATCAAATGCTTGACCGCCTTGCGGGGAGAGCTTTCTATTGCTTTTTGGATGGGTACTCGGGCTAAAATCAAATCTTAATTGCCCCGGAGGACCAAGAGAAGACTACTTTTACATGCCCCTATGGTACATTTGCTTTCTCCCGGATGCCCTTCGGGTTGTGCAATGCTCCGGCGACCTTCCAACGTTGCATGATGGCTATTTTTGCCGACATGGTGGAAGACATATTGGAGGTCTTTATGGATGACTTTAGTGTGTTGGTGACTCTTTTGAAGAATGCTTGATAAATTTGGATAGTGTCTTGGCCCGATGTGAAGAAACTAACCTCGTTCTCAATTGGGAAAAATGCCATAATATGGTCGAAGAAGGTATAGTGTTGGGTCAAAAGATTTCTAAGCATGGGATTGAGGTAGACAAGGCGAAGATCGAGGTGATTTCAAGGCTCCCTCCCCCTACTTCTGTCAAAGGGGTGAAGAGTTTTCTTGGGCATGCCGGGTTCTACCGGCGGTTTATCAAAGACTTCTCGAAGGTTGCGAATCCCCTTTGCAAATTGCTAGAGAAAGATACCAATTTTTCTTTTGATGAAAAATTCATGGAGGCTTTTGAACTTTTAAAGCACAAGTTGACCACTACCCTTATCATAACCGCACCTAATTGGAGTTTACCCTTTGAACTAATGTGTGATGCTAGTGACATTGCAGTAGGGGCGGTGTTGGGTCAACGGGTTAACAAAATGTTCCATCCCGTGTATTATGAAAGTAAGACTATGAATGAAGCTCAACGGAATTACACGGTGACGGAGAAGGAGCTATTGGCCATTGTATTTGCCATGGAGAAATTTAGACCATATCTTATGGGGGCCAAGGTGATTGTGCACACGGACCATGCCGCCCTTAGGTATTTGATGACCAAGAGGGATTCCAAGGCGAGATGGATGAGATGGGTGTTACTTCTTCAAGAATTTGATTTAGAAATAGTGGACCGGAAGGGAAGTGAGAACCAAGTTGCGGACCATTTGTCCCGGTTGGAGGAAGAAGGGAGGCCATGTGACGGCCTTGAGATAAATGATACATTCCCCGACGAGCAACTTCTTTCCGTGTCAATGTGTGACATGCCATGGTTCGCGGACATCGCCAACTTCATTGTGACCGGAATTGTCCCTTGTGAGCTCTCTTCCAACAAAAAGAAGAAACTCAAGCGGGATAGTTTGGATTTTTATTGGGATGATCCATACTTGTTTAAAATTTGCACGGATGGTGTGATTAGAAGATGTGTCCCGGAAGGTGAACAATTGAGCATATTGGAGGCTTGTCACTCCTCCCCCTATGGTGGCCATCATGGAGGGGTGAGGACGGCTTCAAAGGTCTTGAGTTGCGGTTTCTATTGGCCGACTTTGTTTAAGGATGCTAGTGATTTGGTAAAGAGATGTGATGCATGCCAAAGAGCCGGCGGAATTTCAAAAAGGGATGAGATGCCTCTCAATACGATTCTCGAGGTGGATATTTTTTATGTTTGGGGCATCGATTTTATGGGTCCTTTCATGAGCTCTTGTGGGAACACTTATATTCTCGTAGCGGTGGACTATGTCTCAAAGTGGGTTGAAGCCGTGGCTTTACCCAACAATGAAGCCCGGAGTGTTGTGGCATTCTTGAAAAAGAGTATCTTCACAAGGTTTGGCACTCCTCGTGCTATCATTAGTTATGAGGGGTCTCACTTTTGCAACAAGGCTTTCGACTCATTGCTTGCCAAGTATGGAGTAAATCACAAAGTGACCACCCCCTATCATCCTCAAGCTAGTGGTCAAGTGGAAGTCTCCAACCGAGAAATAAAAAGTATCTTGTCCAAGACGGTCAATGCTAATAGGACCGATTGGTCGAAAAAGTTGGATGACGCTTTATGGGCGTACCGGACGGCTTACAAGACCCCAATTGGTATGTCTCCGTACCGTTTGGTGTTTGGGAAAGCTTGCCATCTTCCGGTGGAATTGGAGCACAAAGCTATGTGGGCCTTGAGAAAGTTGAACTTGGAATGGGATGTTGCAGCGAATCTCCGTGTTGAGCAACTTAATGAGCTTGATGAGTTTAGATTTCATGCCTACTCCAGCTCGTCCTTGTATAAGGACAAGATGAAGTATCTTCACGACAAATATACTCGGGAAAAGGAATTCAAAATTGGTGATATGGTTCTTCTTTTCAACTCCCGGTTACGTCTGTTTCCGGGAAAGCTCAAATCAAAGTGGAGTGGGCCATTTGAAGTTGTGTTCGTGACCCCATTTGGTGCTCTTGATCTAAGGAACAAGAATGGTGAAATATTCAGAGTCAATGGACATCGTGTGAAGCATTATCTTGGGAAGAACGATGATAGCCACGTGGTGGCTATGATACATTTCAAATGATGTATTGGTAACCCGCATCGTGCCGCGACGTTAAATCAGGCGCTTCTTGGGAGGCAACCCATGTCTTTTTCTTTCTCTTTGATTTTCTTTATAGTTTAGGATTTTTGAGCTAATTGGTTGTGAGATGTTGCAGGGATTGTGTTGATGCAGTGCAAAATAAGTTGGAACAAAGTGAACAGTCTCTGAAGTTTGCCAGTGCGGCCGCGGTCAACTTACGCGGTCCGCACTGGCATGATCCAAATATAATGCTCTCTGAAGTTTTCCATCGCGGCCGCTGTCCAGTTTGTGCGGTCCGCGGTGGACCTTCGCGGCCGCGGTACGCTTTTAGGCGGT
>NW_017672819.1:9531-24200 GCF_001879085.1 Nicotiana attenuata
GTTTGCTTAGGGAGAGTTGAGGATGTATGAGTTTGGGGATCCACAGCGACCCAAGTAATTGAGAGAGTTCTTTGATGTAATGAGTCAATTCTTGATGCTCTTGTGTCACACCTGATCCATAGTTTTCAAGGTTTGAATGTTGTTAATGATCCATTTGTGTTGAGGGCAATTGTTAGTCCCACTTGATGCTTGTTGAGGTTACTTTAGGATAGCTGGAATTACTTGGATTGTCCTTTAAGGGGTGGGTCTTATTTTGTTTGCTTGAGGACAAGCAAAGGTTTAAGTTTGGAGGAGTTGATAAGTCGGGATTTTAACATGTTTTATGCCCCTACTTGCCTATGCTTTGGTTATAAATTGCTACAAAATAGTCCCAAAATGCTCACAAGTTGTACTTGATTGCAGGTTTGATCGATAAAGCGACGAATGTCAAAGATCGGCTCAAAAAGGAGTTAAACCTGCTCAAGTGTCAAAGACTAAGTAAATTGAGGAAAAGAGAACCTAGTGCGGACCGCGCAAATGTGAATGTGGCCGCACTAGGAGGTTCAGAGGGTGGCATTTTAAAGCTGGAGACAATGCGGCCGCGCTACTCTTTAGTGCGATACGCGGTCAGGCTACGCAGACGCGCTACTTTTTTACGCGGTCCGCGGAGCAGAGATTCAGAGAGCCAAAATTTTGCCAATTCCAAGCAATGCGGCCCGCGCTCGTTTTAGTGCGGCCGCGCCAACTTCCACTGCGGCCGCGGTCCGCGGTCTCAAGTTCAGAGAAGCATAAATTGAAGTCCAAGAGCCAGTGCGGCCGCGGTCCATTTTGCGCTGCCCGCACTGACCCCGCAGGAGTATTTTTGTCCAGTTTTTCAAGCCTAGTATAAATAGGACATTTTACCATTTTTAGGTTAAGTTTTAGATTCCAGACTTAGCTGCGCTCGTGAGACACACTTTTGTAGCCATTTTCGGCACTTCTGCTCTTCATTAACGATAGATTATTGTAGTTTCTTCTTAGTAATCAATTAATATGATTATTTCTTCATCTATTTCTTCAATTTCTGTGTCTAGCATGAGTAGCTAAACCCATTAGCTAGGGTTGTGGCTCAACCCTAGTGTGGGTAATTGATGGGTGTTGCCATCTAGGGTTAGATTGATTATGGGTGTTTGCTATTTGGGTTGATTTTATGTTTTTTATTTAAGAATTGGTGGTTGCAAACACTGATTCAAGCTTTGTGGGTTTGACTCTTCTTGAGAAAGAGAGTCTATGACCCCAAAATTGACCCAACAAGGAATTGGGATGGACTCGTGAGAAATGATAGTCCCAATTAACGGGTTAAATCTCGAGAGAGTAATCACCCTACTTGAACCCTAGTTGCTTGATCTAATTGGCCTACCCAATTGGTCTCGAGAGAGTTAATTGGGCAAAATCACTCTCTCTACCGAGAGGTGTGAGAGTGGGTATAATTGTGCAACGGTTATAGCATAAGCTCCAAATAGGTCAATCTATCCTTAGTAGCATCTACCCGTCAATTAGCCACCTAGGTAATGCCACGACCCTAGTGCCCTTCTTCCCATTAGATACAACTTAGCAATATTCTAGTAGCATAATTTAGCGTTAATCAGTAGTTTTATCATAGTAGTTATAAAAATCAAAAACCAAGAATGTTTAAAGTGATATTAGGAGCACAAACACATCTCTAGACTAGATAGAAAATCCAACTCCACTACTAGCTCCCTGTGGAAATCGATCCCGACCACTATTTGGGTAAAAGCTATTGCGACCCGCTCTTCCTGCCTTGGTGTAGTGTCGAGTTGGCAGCGATCAATGCACAGCAATGGGAAGTGCTGACATGCCTGTAAACCAATCAGAATACACAACATCTAGAGGAAACATGGAGGTTATCATCCCAGGGGATCAGGTTTGGGTCATGCACAGCAATGTCCAATGTTGTCATGCCCCAAACCAACCACAAGTGTTATACACATTGGGGTAGGGGTTTAGGATCCACAAGTCATGATTCATTAACAGAAAAAGGGGAAATTACAGCATGCTTAATAATGGTACTGGGTTAAATACAAACGGCAGACAAACAAGGATGCGAGAGACATTAAATAAGCATGTTGTTGTTGGTGCAGAAGCTTAATTAGAACATACCAGTAAAATGCAGTTGCGGAGAAAAAATAAGCAATTTTTTCATAGCCTAGCCTTGGCTTTCAGCAGGCTAGGTAAGGCAGCAATACAAGTAGTAACAGAGAAAAGAGAGAGATTTAGTGGAGTGTGTGTCTGAACTCAAGTGTTTTATGCCTTGTGTTCATGTCTTGAAAGAAAGAAGTATAGGGTATTTATAGCTTTCTGAAAACGAGTAAAAGAGAAGTAATAAGATACAAACATGGAAACAATCACAATTCAGAATCAATTATACAAGTGATTGCCTTTAATTAAGGGATCACTTGCTTAACGGGCAGTGACAGGTTCAAAATAAGGAAAGAAATCAATTTGTAAGCAAGCTGATAGTTTCCATAAAAGAAGTAGTAGAACATTAAGTAACCAATCGAGTCTATGTACAGAAATACACTAATTTTGGAAAGAATTCAGTAAGACAAGACAGGAAAAGAAATCAATTAACCTTAACAGGCGAGTGAAATCAGAATTTCACAAAGGAAAAGTTTGAAATCAGTCACAAAATTGAAGGTCAATCAAAGAAGGAAACTCAGCACATAAATAGAGTGCATATACACTAGACATGCGAGGCCAAACTATTGGCAAAAAGAAACAGCATGACATAATAGCACAAAGTTAGCAGCCAGCAAACATTCGAAGCATGGTAGTCATGTAGGTCACATTGAATCAGTAGTGAAGAAACATAGAATATCAAAGCATGCGAAGATCTCACAGTAGCAGTTGAAGAAAACCCCCTTTAAAAATTTAGGGTTTCGAGCATAATCGAGTTTTAGAGAAGATAGAAATCCAAAATCAAAAGAATCACACAAAGGAATAAGAGATTTCGAAATAAAGAACTTCAAATCGAGTCATGTACTTAAACGAACGGTCTCAGACCCAACCATAGGGTTTTCAACAATAGTAGAGTTTTAAAAGAGGATAAACAAGTGAATCAGACAAAACTCTAACAAACAAGCAATCGTCTAATAAATAGTCTAAAGAAATTAGGGCTTTTAACATGCAAACCCAGGTAGAAGAACGATATAAGCAAACATAGCAAAATATGTCCAAAAAATCAGAGAAAAGTTTCGAAATAACTAAACAAGAAAACCCTAATCGGAAGAGATAAAGAGTTTTGAAAGCAGAGTTTTTAAAAGAAACTTCGAGAAAAATGCTTAGAAGTTCAAAGCAAACATAGATCTGAAGCAGATTTGAAAGAAATCAAAAGAACCTTAGAGATTAGGGTTTCAAAAGAACCCCAAATGATGAGAAAGGCCTTGAAAACCATCGATCTAAGCGAGAGTCAAAAGTCTGACTCGAATAGCCATGGCTGGCCTGAGAAAGGTCAGAGATGAACGGAGAACAGTCATCGAGCAAAGACTGGACAAAACTTCTTCAGGATCTGGTCATGAGACCACAGAATCGAACACGTAGAAGCCTTGGGGGGATGATACAGGTCTCCGATGACCTTGGAAGGACATGGATTAGGGCGGATTAGGGTGGCGGCTGCTAGGGTTTGATGGGGTTGTAGAGAGAATTTGGGAGAGGAGGGGTTTCAGAGGCGGCGGATTATGAAGAATGAAAAGGGTTTGGGGGGTCTTTAGGTTTAATTAGGAAAGGACTAATGGGAGTCGTTGATCTAAACGATCAACGGCTAGGATTAAATGGGAATCCGGGTGGGTCATTTAAATGGGTTGTGGGTCTGTTTGAGTGGAAATTGGGTCTGTGTATTTGGGATTCAAATTGGGGTTCAATTTGGGCTATAATAAAATGGGGCTAACATTTAAATAGCCAATTTTCCTATTTTGATTTGTAAAAAATAATAAAATAATTGTTGTAAATAAATTAAAGGTGCTTAAATGATTTATAGTACATAACTATCAAATTAAAAATACTGGACTCGATTTTTTATAGATATAAACGCAATTAAACCTAAAAGAGGCTATATATGTAATTTAGCTTTAAAAATACTAAATAAATTTGTAAAAATATGCAAAAAAATATCTTAGCCATATTTTAGTATATATATATATATATATATATATATGATAATACAATAAATGAATTACCAAAAATGACAATTTTGGAAATATTATTGGGTTTTTTATGAATAAAATAGGGGGATAAATTGGTTTAAAAAATCTTTAAAAAATAAGGAAAAATGATAAAACATTTGGACACACTTATATATGCATACATATGCTATTTTGAAAGTATTTTGCATATTGAAAATATATAGGGAAAATTGGGTATCAACATACAGGTGATTCGTTTTGTATCTGCAGGCTTGACAGCTGATAAGTGGGGATTTTGACTACTTATTAGCGCCTTTTAGCTTTTGTTTTAGCCTAAAAGCGTTTAGTTGTGTTCCTGAAACTGATGAAATGTGCAAAATTGCAGGAATATAGGAAATAGGACTCCCAAGATGAAATCTGACTCAAAAGGAGTATATTAAAACACAAGGAAACGAAAGGCACAAGAACTTGCAAAGTGCGGACCGCAGAATTCCATCTGCGGCTACAAACAATGAAGAAAAGCCCAACAGGCTTCCTAGCAAAATGCGGTCCGCAAAGGAATTGTGCGGCTGCAATTGAAGAATTGAAATCAACTTCAGAGGGTGTGCAATTTTCCAAAGGCCAAGTCCCTCAAGATTGCGGACCACACAAGAATCGTACGGCCGCAGAAGAAGTGCCTTGCGGCCGCAAAAAGAAAGATGCGGATCGCATAAAAACAGATTGCCGCCGCAGTGATAAATCTGCGGACCATAGAAACATTGTCTCGTGGCCGCAGTGGAGAATTGTGCAGCCACAGAATCCCAGCTCGTGCAAGATGAACACTTCTACGGATCACATAGGGAATTGTGCGGCCACAGAACCTCCTGAAGGGCATTTTTGTCCGAAATCTCCAGCCCTAATAAATAGACGAGTTTCGCAAAATTATGTCAACTTTTGACATCAGCAACTACAGTAGTCGTTTCTCTTTGCTTCTTTTAGTAGTCTTTCATATTTTATGATATTTTAACATAGAGTTTATCATTTTTATTTTACAATATAAGTTTAGTTAGCATCTCTTCTTCTATTTTTTCAATTTCAAGCATGATTAGCAAGATTTTTACTAGGGTTGTGACCCAACCCTAGTGTGTAAGCCTTATGGGTGTTTAATTAAATGCTTGTTTATGGTTGGATGTTTATTATTTAGCCATGTTCATGCTTTAATTTGTGGAATTAATGGTTGCAAACATTAGTTCATGCCTATTGGACTTAGTGTCTACATGGCTAACAAGAAATTGGGTCCATCGTGAGATTGATAATCCCATAGATATTAATAACCCGACTTGAGCTTTTATCAACCGTTTGTGCAATACCCATTTGGACTTGAGAAAACCAAATTGGGCAAAATCACTCTCTGACCGAGAGGTATTGAGTGGGTAATTGAGGGTTGATAGCTATAATACACCCCGATCAACAAAACAAGCATTAAGGTTATATCTCATTAGGAAAACACCTAGCTGATGGTCATAGCCCTAGGCTTTTTACAAAACTTGAAAAACAACAAAAAAAATAATTTCTTAGTTTCATTTCTTAACTTTGCAATCTTAGTTTAAAATAGACATAGAAACTATCCCAATTTGTGGAAGTGTAAATTGAGGTATTTCAAACTTATGTACTACAATATATACTCCTAACTCCCATATATAGCTCCCTGTGAAAATCGACCCTGACTCTTGTTGGGTAATACAATTGCAATCGACCGTTTTATAACCTTAATTTGAGGTGTGAATTGGACGAGATCAACAACCATCGTAATTTGATATATTTGGAGGTATTTTATTATGATGGTCTGTTATGTGCAGATGGATCTCGGAGAGTTATGGTGGTTTAGACCACAACTTGAGGTTTGTATTTTCTGCAGTTATGGGAATTCGGTTACGTGTTGCAATTGTTCCTCTGAAATGTGTTGAGCGAAAGGGTTCTAGACGATGAAGTGTTTATTCTATTGGTTGTTCAGGAGTTATAATGAAATTTTTGTACTCTCGCGTACCGGCATGATAAGTGCAGTGAGCGGTATGGAAATTGGAAATTGAGGATCAAGGTTGCAATTTAGTGTTGATAAGAATGTCACGAGCTCAGAGGAGCGGGGAGAGGATTTCAGATGTTCAGAGTATGCTAGCACTATTTTCGGGCAGCCTGAGGATGGTCTGTTTTGTGGTAGGAGGGGTGGGTATTGAAATGCGGATGATTGTCCAGTATTATAGAAATAGCATGGTCCATGTCCATTAATATTTAGATTTTACTACCTGGTGCAGAAGGTTGTGGAAGTATATCCCACGGGAAGATCGTATAAGTGTGACGTGTTAGTCATTTGATTGTTAGAGATTTAGAACAGGTATGGAAATTTTGTTACTGTTGTCAATGAGAGAGATTATGATCCAGAGGCACTCTATTGCTTTGGTTGTGGACTGTGGGAGTTTGTTCTGAATTTGACGGTTGCTCTTATGTGTCATGAATAGGGTCATTGCGGATCCTTGAAAGGTTATTAGCCCAGTATGGGATGATTGGAATCGGCTTGAGTTCCGCTATTAGAACTAATATGAATTGTATGCTCTACATCAGGTCAGATGTATTCATTCAGCATAGCACTGCTTATGGAGGACTCTTCTGGTGTTGGATGTTATTCCTGTCGTCATCTATTCTCTGTAATACTCTAATATTCCATGTGGGCTGTGAAACAGCTTAATTATTCGCATGTGTGTTGTGATTATGTGTAGCTTGTCGTTATTGCACCTTAATCAAGCTCGAGTTTTGTAGCGCATGCTGCTATCTGTCTCCCCAGGGTTGTATTTTTGCACTTGGCATACTTGTGGTCGATATTCGGGTATTTCGTAGGTATAAGCATTATGGCTTGATAGGTATTTCCTTATTTATTGTTATGTGTGGATTGCGTGGCATGCCGCAATGGGTATGTTGTTTAGATCACGTTGCGTGCCACAATGGTGTCATGTTTGGATCGGGTTGCACGCCGCAACGGTGTCATGTGTATATTGGGTTGCACGTCGCAACAGTGAGATATTGACTATGGTTCCTTATACTTAATTATGTGCCTTGTTTCTCATCTCTGAGATAGGTTTATAGCACCCGTTCGGACGTTTTATTAGTTATGCGGGTTGGATGGCTCTTTTCTAGAGTTCGTTCTTCCTTATGGGTCACATTCGAATTTGTAGCTTGTTGGTGTCATATGAGATTTTTGGTGGTGTTTGAGGTGGCTTATTGCCCAAGCATATTGTATTTAGTAGGATGAGGTTATTGAACCTGAAATCAGTGCAATCTGATTTATATAAGGTATATTAGAGGGAAAATGTCATTATTCAGTTCAGAATGAGGCAAGAGTTCTTGTTGAGCGGAGGACTCCTTGATTTATTGATTTGGCAGATGGTTATGAGATTCTACGTGTCATTTTCATCGTTGTAGTATCGCTAGGGTTGGATCAAGGCTTATGCGCGTATGAGGTATACTACGGGCATCAGGTTAGTGACTTTGCAGCTTCTACGGTTGGAGGATGTTATTATGGGCATACGAATTATGCGGTGCATTGTGTGGTTTTAGCACGGGTGTATGATCATGTTTGGTACAGTGGGTTGAATTGATATGGTGTGCATATGTTAGAATTAGGTCTCATAGAGAATTCCAGATGTTGGAATTTGGTTCGAAGGCTTATGGGCTAAGGTAGCAGGAAGAATCTTCAGTCTAGCTTGAGCTAATGTATTCACATGGGTTGTGGTGGCACGGGTAGGTGCACAAGGTGTTAAAGAGTGGTTTTAGGCAATTCCGGAGTGATTCTTGGCACGTTCGAGGACGAAGTATGTTTAAGTGGGGGAGAATGTAACGATCCGACTGGTCGTTTAAAGCTCTAGCGTGTTGTTCGGCGGTTTGAGGCCTTGAGTAGCTTCACTTCATGTTTTATGACTTGTACGCGTAATCGGAATCGAAATTTCGAGAAGTTCGGAGTTTACTCAGATGGAAAATTCTCAATTCAAAGGCTTTAAGTTGGAAGAGTTGACCAAGGTTTGACTTTAGAGTAAACGACCTCGGGATCAGGATTTGAAGGTTCTAAAAGGTTCGTATGATGATTTCGAACTTGGGCGCATGTTCGAGTTGAGTATTGGGTGGTCTGGGAGCATTTTGGCGCCTATTATGGAAAGTAGGCATTTTGAAAGTTTAAGAATTTCTTAAGTTTTATTTGAAGTGAATTTTGGTGTTATCATTGTCTGTCCAGGGTTCCGAGCCTTGGAATAGGTTCGTAGTGTTATTTATGACTTGCACGTAAAATTTGGCATCATTCCGAGATGTTCAAGTGTAATTCGGATGCGTTCGGCGAAGTTTAAAAACTTGAAAGTTTAAAGAAGGGTTTTGGCCGTAGATTTGTGGAATTTGATATTGTGGATGTGATTTTAGGCCTCGAGTAGGTTTGCTATGTGTTTTGGAACTTGTTGGTATATTTGGATGGGGTCCCGGGGGCCTCGGATTTGATTCGGATTGAAATCGGAGTGAGAATTTGGCCTTATGCAATTTTTGGTGGCAGCAGATCTTGGGTAACCCTGCGAGGTTTTGGCCGCAAGTGCGGAGCCGCAGAAGCGGCCAAGGGGGTCGAAGAAGCAGTTATGGGCGAGCTGGGCAGTGGCCGCAGGTGTGAGACCACCTTCGCATCTGCGAGCTCCCAGATGCGGGTAATGGAGCAAAGAGGCGAGGAGGTGTGGTTTTCCGCAGATGCGAAGGTTCAAGCGCAGGTGCGCGTTCGTAGGTGCGAAGGGTATTCCGCAGAAGCGGAAAGGGCCTTGGGCTGAAGAAGCGCAGAAGTAGAGGAATTTCGTAGAAGTGGACTCTTGTCCGCAAAAGCGAAGTACTAGAGGCAGGGGGTGTTCGCAGATGCGATGTTTGGACCGCACCTGTGGGACCGCAGATGCGGTCAAGTGATCGCAACTGCGATGATCACTGGGCAGAAGGCTTTGTTAAGTACGTGGGTTTGGCTCATTTTCATTTCATTCCTTCCATGGGAGCTGGCCTTGGAGTGCCATTTTCATCGTCAATCATGAGGTAAGTAATTTCTACAAGTTGTGAGTTAAATATACGAATTTGGGCTTGTAAATACATGAAAAATTATGGAAATTATGGGATTTTAAGAGAAAACCTAAAAATTGGTAATTTTGGATTTTAACCACGAATTTGGACATGGAACTAGGAATAAATGATATATTTGAGTTCATAGTGTTATGGGTAATGTTTATCTTCGAAAATTTTTGAAATCCGGGCACGCGGGCCCAATGATTGACTTTGTTGACTTTTTCGAGCGGAGTTAGGAATTGTTATAAATTGATTAATTATGAGTATTAGAGTATATTTTTATTGGTTTTCACATTGTTTGACTAGTTTCGGATCGATAGGCATCGATTTGGGATGTTAGAGAGGCGTCGGAGGCGGTTATGGAACTTCGGAGCGAGGTAAGTCTCCTGTCCAACCTTGTTATGGGGAATTTACCCCGTAGGTGTTATATTCTTATGTGTTATATCTTATGGGAGCTACGCACGTATGAGGTGACGAGTGTCCATGCGTATACTAGAATTCCAGATTATGTCCGGGTAGACTAGGTTCATGCCATGCTTTAATTGTGTTATAAGAGTTATCCTTACCTATTCAATTCCTTTAATTCGCATTACGGCTTGAGACTAGGCTTGCGTAGAGTGATAGACTCGGTACTGTAGAGGTTTGATGAGCTACTTGATTAGCTGCGGAATAATTGTGCTTCCCTTACGAATTTCCCCTACGTTGTGCGTTTTCTTCGAAAAGCTTTCCTTAAAGTTCACAACTCACACGTTTATTCGTGAGTGGGGTCAAGGACCCATTAAAGCTTCCTACTCTTATAGGATCAGGTCGTTCGCCTCGGCAAGATTATGTACCACACTCTTATGGGATCGGGTCGTTCGCCTCGGCAAGATTATGTACCACACTCTTATGGGATCGGTTCGTTCGCCTTGATAGGATATTGTAACACACTCTTATGGGATCGGGTCATTCTCCTCGGTAGTATTATATTCTTATGGGATCGGGGAGGTCGCCTCAGCAGTATCATATTCTTATGGGATCGGGCCGTTCGCCTTCGTAGTATCTTATTCTTTGGAATCAGGTCGATCGCCTCGACAATATCATGTATCACATTCTTATGGGATCGGGTCGTTCGCCTCGGCATTTCTATAAAACACACCTATAGGTTTTGGCCGTTTGCCTCACCAACTTCATGAAACACTCTTATGAGATCGGGTCGTTCGCCTCGACAGAATCGTGTGTAATATTTGACAAGAAGCCAACGTATCCGTGAGTTTTCCCGATTTGAGTTATAACGACCTATTTGGTAAGTACCATTTTATGTATACTCCGGTTGAGGAGGTAACCGATAATTGAGAGCTTTTGTTTAGTGTCAGAGGAGGATTGTAACACATACCTATATTAGTTTACACTGTTTATTTACCATGCGTCATACTTGCTTACTTTCTTCTGTATTTGATTTATTGGACCACTAGTAAGTGTCGATGTCGACCCCTCGTCACTACTTCTCCGGGGTTAGGCTAGATACTTACTGGGTACGTATTGATTTACGTACTCATGCTACACTTCTGCACTTAATGTGCAGGTATGTATTTTTTGTGGTCTTTAGCAAAGGCGCGGCTATTGCGGGAACTTTACGGTGAGCTGCATCCCTTGTTATGATACGCATCATACAAAGTCTCCATCAGAATTATTTACATTTTCCTGTCTAACTTGTATTCCAAACAGATGTTGTATTGTTATTGTACCTTCTATTAGATGCTCATGCACTTGTGACATCGGGTTTTGGGGGTGTTCTAGAATTGTTATAGATTGTTTTACATTGATACACTTTTACTTATTATTTTTAATTAAACTGTACGTAACTACGATTTATTTTAATGCACTGACCTCTCTATCTAAATAAGATTCATGATTTTTAAAAATAATAAAATGACTAATTAAGCGTTGGCTTACCTAACAGCGACGTTTGGCGCCATCACGGCCTATACTGGATTTTGGGTCGTGACACATAGATTCTAAGATATGGGGGCATCTTGAAGGTCTCTGGTATGGCATGTGGAGCCGCTTCCTCGCTGTACGGCTGTACCAGAAACCTATCGGTGTCCCTTTTTGGCAACAACTTGGTGGCACCTGGTATTTTATCTACCCGTTCCTGATGCTCTCTCATTTGTTCTTTGAGTGCCTTGTTCTCGTTTTCCATTTCTTCCATTCTTTTCAGCACGGCGGCGAGGATTCTATCACCTGCATTGTCAGTAATCATGTGAATGTTACCTGGGGTTGGAGGGTTCAGTTGGTCGTCCTGATCGTTTCTGCGATGTGTTATGCGGGCTCTCGTGGTTTCTGTGGTCATGCATGAGGCTTGTTTGTTGATCACGTTAACTGGAGTGTCAGTTAGCCATGCTTCGAGGAGCTTTTTCACAAAGGGTGGTGCCCCCTCTCCCGTAGACGTAGAGGCTCCTTTCCCATTTGGTTTTGTTGCGCTGCAGAAAGGTGCATGCGACCTTTCTTGCCTGGGAGAGGTCGTGGGCGTCGCCTCCTCACCTTGGGTGTCATAGCCTTCGTTGATGACATTCATGAGGTTGAGGGAAACATTATTTGTTCACTTCATTCATTTTCCTTGGTTACCTGTCATGGAGATTTTTGTGTGCACCGAGAAAAAAGATAAACTTTGTCGTTTGTTAGATTAACAAGTCACGTGAGTTATGGTCAATGGAAACTAAAAAATTGGCTGAGAGAATTCTCACAGGCAGTGCCAAACTGTTTGACCCAAAATTTAGATCTAGATTTATACGACCAGATTTTCTAATAAAATAGGGTTAATCTTAGCCAACATTAATATCCAAAAGATAGATTAACTATTTTTGTGGTGGGATACCACGGGTACTATTTGAGTAGCACTAAATTGCAACAATAATACTATAATCGATGATCCAAAAATATGAAAGATAGCACTAAATAATAATAAACAATGAATGACATTAATGTAAATAAATGGAGGTGATTCACCCAAAAAGGGTGAGATTCCTTAATATTCCTTCTTACAAGGATAGATGAGGATAAGCCTTCGAAGGCTTTCGTATGTCGACTTGTTCCACATACGACTATGACAATTTCAGCCCATACAGGTTATAACAGTCAATGTCTATCATAGGCAAATTTTTATTCGAATCGACATCATTACAGGGAAATCGACTGTAGCATAAATTATCTTATGTTCCGTCGGGTTGATAAAGAGGATTGGTAAAGTGAACGTAAAGGGGAAGAGTACATATCTTTTCTTTTTTCATTTAAAAGAAGTAAGAGACGAAATGAAAACAAGTTATGCACTTTAGCTTCTTTTTTTTGCGGCTGATTATCATTCTTTTAATCTAATTATTATCACGGTTGAGTTTTTTTCTCGTCTCCTTATTTATTCATTTTTAAACGAAAAATTCTCTAGTTTAAAGGCAAGGAACAGAAATTGGAATATTGGGTTAAGTTAAAGGTATTGTCATAAGTCCAGTTGTCACGTTTCTACGGTCTGTGCCCCAACAATTAATAACAAACTAACAACTAACTCTTAAATTGACTAGAGAATTTCTCTTGAAAGATCATAAAGGAGGACTAGAGATTTATGTATGCCCCGTAAATGACGGGCAGAAGTTTCTGCTACTTTTTTTTTACTAGATTCTTTTATTTATTTAGAATTTATTTTTTATTTTTTTTATTCGCATTGAGACACGATTAAATTCGGATTCGCGTAAAAAAATCTCACATTGAGGATAAAAAGCTTAATAAGAAAGGTGACTTTATACCCAGGCTTCAAACTCGAGACCTCTATTAAAAACGAATGAATTCTACCGATCCTGTACAAACGTTTTTTCTACATTGTTAATCATGGGCGAAGCCACACTTTGCTTAGGGGGGTCAATTGACCACCTTTTGTTGGAAAATTACATTGCGTATATATGTAAAATATTAGGTTTTAGAGGTACATAACATATATTGAACACCCTTTGTCGGATTTTTTTTTTACTTATTTCAAGTTTGAACACCCTTTAAGAAATTTCTGGCTTCGCCACCGTTGTTAACGCATGAGCTACGCAAGGAAAAAAGATGAAGGAAGAAAAGCATTTTCTAAGGTCTTTTAAATGGCCTAAGTACTCTGACTAATTACTGAGAGACATGACTATTCCGTAAGTTTTTATTGACTATTGATCGTTCTGTGTTGTCACAACTTGAATGAACAGCTAAGCTATTTTATCATTTTAAAAATGTCATAATGTAATTCTTGCAATTCCTTACAACCACGCTTCACAAACTATTTATATTATTGGGTTCAATTTTTCAACACATATATAAAGTTTGACTCAAAATTATCAAATTCTGTCGAACTCATATTCGACCTTAATTTTGTACATCAAGCATTAAAGCGCTAAAGCTAATCTCTAGAACTTCAATGCATTAATGTGTATCTGCAGGTCCGCATTCTATTTAGAGAAAAGGAAGTCTCTCAAGTAATCGTTTTCTCTTGAGGACAACCATTTTAGCTTACACATAAAATGGTTATAATTCATAAGAATTGGTAGATATTCTTCTAACATGTACATAGTGTTAATTGGTACATGTATCTTAAATTAAATTTTATACCTTTTGTATTCTAGTTAAACAACATATGTATCCTAAGATTAATATATTAATTAAGTTTTCTAATTCATGAGCTAATACAAAATTAGTCTCTTCTTTCAATACACGGTTCAATTTTTGACAGATACAAGTCCATCGTACCAAACTCTACACATGCCTAAATAAATTTCTAATAGGAAAAAGTCTAGCTAGATTACGTATTGGAGACAAAGTATTTAAGAAAACATTGAATTGTCACGACTAATCACAATTACTTAGTTAAACGCCGAAATTGTAATTGTGACAGTGAACGACTGAATGAGGCATAGACGAACACTTGTACGATACAATGCAAACAGCCAAAGGAAGAGCAAGACTGTGCTTAACGCGTTCCAACTTTTTGGATCTGTTACGTCAATTTTTTTTTTAAGTTTAAGGTACATGTATGTTTGGTCAAAAGTTATTACAAAACTTACGAGTATAAAACAATATAAATAAATCACGGGATAATCATAGCAAATCGTAATAATCCGTTGGACCCAATGAAAGAAACGAAAATAAGTACTCAGGAATAAGGGTAGAAGCATTAGAAACCTTTATTGATAATATTTGTTTTGTCTGCCTCTCCATGGAGAGGTTCAGAACCTTACAATGGTGTTTTCTTTTTCCATAAAAGGGGTATATTTTCTCGATTCTCTCTCCTCTCACTAGTGGTGAAGAAGGCTCCCCCCCTCCCTCTGGGGTTTCCTCTCTTGGTATTTATAGCTGTGAGCTTCGTGAGCTGGCAATAAGTGGCCGTGACCACGTTGGGGTTTCGCC
>NW_017672819.1:31048-35939 GCF_001879085.1 Nicotiana attenuata
CCCTTGAACATTTAGAGCATGTTTGGAAAGCTATCTAGGAATTGGATTTGAGTGTAATTGGGTGTAATTATACAGTTTGACATATTTGTTTGGCCAAGTAATTACTTGGTCAGCATGGAATTGGGTGTAATTGGAGGGGTGTAATTACACTCTCCAATTCTCAAGGGGGAGGTGAGAATTGGTGGTAATTACACTGTGTAATTACAAGGTTATTTTTTATTTTCTTTCCTTTTTATTTTTATTTTAATTTATTTTCTTTATAACTTTTTATTTCTATTATTTTAATTTTTTAAATTTTATTTTTACTTTTTAATTTCTTTTAAAATTTTAAAATATATTTTTCTTTGTACATCATTTATCTTTTATTTCTCTACCTTTACTTCTTGTGATTTCATGTAATTGTTTGTATTTTATTTTTTATTTATTTTATTATTCTAATTTTTGAAACTACACCTCCTAATATTAGAAATAATAAGTCATCAACAAACTTGGCATATAATGAGTGATGCAATTAAAATAAAATTTCGGTGTTGAATGTGGTTATAAACTTATTATGTTTCCTAACCTTAAGTTGTAGTGGAACTTACTATTATTATGTTGAAACTTGATATATGTTAAATATTTTTATTTATTTTTTTGGATTTAAAATTATGTTATATTTGTGGTTCCAATTTACTTGTTTTAGTAGTATTGACTCACATTGTTATTGTTCATTTTTTAGTTAGAATTGATAGATTAATTTTGTCAAACATTTGAATAATTTTATGACATTATATTTATAAATATTATTTTATTTCATCAAATATGAATTCCATGATGTTCTGAAAAAACGTATGTGTTTTTATTTTTGTAAGTGCAATCAAACCTCTCTATAACAGCCTCGTTTGTTCCGAATATTTTTGGATGTTACCGCGAAGTGCTGTTATAGGGAACATATATTATAACATAACATGAAATTTGGTTCCGGAAAAGGTTGGTTGTTATAGTGAAGTGTTGTTATACAGGGATGCTGTTATAGAGAGGTCTGACTGTATCTAAACTAAATATTGTTAATTTGAAGAATATATATGAATTATTTTTACAATATTAGTTATAAATATATGATTACTAATTAATGCATATTCACTATGTACCTTAAATACCAAATATAATATCGTTTATACTTATAAAAATTTTGAGGCATATATTTATTATATTAACTTTTTCGTTTGATAATTACTTCATTTAAAATTTAATCTGTGTAATTACACTTGTGCAATCAAATAGTAAACCTGTAATTACACTATGACAAACAAACAGGTCGTCATAATTACACAACTGTATAATTACTAGACTATGTAATTACTACCCTAGTAATTACACCAATTTCAATTATCTTACGGCTTTCCAGACCCTTAGTAATTCATACACATACTTGTTTAATTGCTCAAAGTGCATGTAAATATCTGCCTCTATAAATTGCGTTTCAGATCACTTGCATTATGTAGGGAAACACAAAACCGAAAACACTTGAAAGGCAATAGAGTTGATAAGTCTCCCATCTATAACTTACTACATAACAAGTTCTCGACATGGCTTCATTCCATAGCTTGAAGACTTTGGCCATTGTTGTTCTTACAATTTCCTCCTTTGTGCAAGTCGCTCTAGGTCAGTCTTCCTTTCCTAATTAATGTAGTAACACATGGTATTTATTTATCTATGCACTAGATAACGGGTTTCTATTAAATCTATCAGTAAAAAAGAGTAATACTTCTGTTATATCGCAAGGGTCAACTGAACTTAGTAAACTTTTCTGATCCATAAGTACATATGCGAATGATTTTATATGTGTAAACATAGTGCGAGTATAAATGCAGGGGATATAGCATGCGAGAACTTAAACGAAGACTCATGTGCATTCGCAATATCAAGCAATGGGAAGCGTTGCGTGCTAGAAAAACATCTGCGAAGGAGTGGTGAAGAAGAATATATATGCCGCACATCAGAAATAGAGGCTGATAATAAGCTCAAAGATTGGATTGAAAGCGATGAATGCATTGAGGCATGCGGCGTCGATAGAAACTCCCTCGGCATTTCTTCCGACGAACTCCTAGAATCTCGCTTTACTAACAAGCTTTGCTCCCCTGCCTGCTACAAACACTGCCCTAACATTGTTGACCTCTACTTCAACCTTGCCGCTGGTGAAGGTAATATTCGATATGATCTTATATACTATCAGTAAAAGTAATAGCAAGTTAGATATCATTTTTATCGGGTGACAAGCTAATACTTTATTATTATAAAAGTTTAAATTAATGTAATGGNATATATATATATATATATATATATATATATATATATATATATATATGGGGTCTGATTGTGTGAATATTTTATACACGTTTAATGAATTGAACTTAAGCTATTATGAAAGTTCTTTCTTATTATAATGACAAGTGCTTCTTTTGAAAAATCTCATCTCTATTTTGTTCAGTTTTCGAACTTGGTTTTGCCTGTGCTATGTTATTAATGGGTGTGTCTTTGATTGGACATAGGTGTATATCTTCCCAAGTTGTGCGCAGAACAAGGGAAAAGTGCAAGGCGAGAAATAGCGGAGATCAGAAGCTCGGGATTGGTGGCGCCAGCTCCGGAATCAGAAGTCAAGCCCAGCAATTTCATGATTGCTCGGGCAATGCCTCCTTTCTAAATTCGATAAAGATTAAATATATTCAGCTCTACAAGTATACAATGGTCTTTAGTTGTATTGTAGTATGAAAATAAGGACTCTGGGCAGGCCCAGTTAATATTACATTTGAATCTAGGTATGGTTTGTTAGTTGTTACATTTCAGTATAAGCATATACAATATTTATAAGGTAGGTGGAGAAATGCCTCAGAGATACAATGGCATTCCCCCTGTCCAGCCCATTTTCCTCTATTTTTGTAATGGAGTATGAATATACTACTTAATAGCGCTTAAATAGTGCTTTTCTATGAAGTGGAGTACTTTCTTGGTCCGAATATATCTAATATATTTCTTGTTGTGCAAAAAGTTAATCTTCTTGTTGTGCGAAACATTGCTTGAAAATTAATCTTGAAGCCGTTAGTTCTTGGATCACACTGTGTATTTTTCTCTTGAAAAGAAGTATTAAGTGTTGTGCATCTTTAAGGCAGATTAACGACTACTCTAACCGGTTAAACATCGTTCTTAATTAAGAGGCTAGTACATGATCGAAGATCCAAATCTACAGAACAATCAAGAAAGCTAACATTCCCATTGCTTGACTGGGTAATAGTAATAGACGTCGGAATAATTAAACGCTTTTGGGGTGAATCCATGTCCCATTTCCTCACCAAGAGAATGGTAGGTGTCATTTGTCAAGTCAAGCCTCTAGTGGTGGAAGTTTTGAACTCAATGAAACATGGGCCGACTACTATATCAGATCCAATAGGGAGAAATTCAAAAATTGCCAGAATTACAAGTGGTCATTCAAAAATAGCCACAGTTTCAAAAGTAATCGAAATTTAGCCACTTTTCAGGTAAAGATAAATCTTAACGAAAACACTGTTCAAAATCCAGAAAAAATACTCCAGTATAATATAGAAGAAATTACACTCTATGTCACTTGGGCCCAGTCCACTCAAAAATAGCCCATATTTTGAGGCCTTTACCTGGCATAGCCCATGTGGGCTAACTTATGAAATTTTATTTTCACCAGTAGCCCACACCTTAACATAACCGTTTTAATATTTTAAATTATAATTTCTCTGTTGCTCTCTTCCTCACGCTTTTCTCACTCTCTCTTCCTCTCGATTTTCTCATACCATAACCGACTCCATTGTTGTGTGCAAGTTGCTTTTCGAGGTTTCAATCTTAGTTTGAGGTAATTTTCGTTTCATTTTATGCTTTTCCTACAGTGTTGGTTTTGAATTTTTTTTTTTTGATTTTTCTTTTTGCTTTTTCTGATTACGCCAATTTTTTTCAATGTTGCTGTGTTTTTTCGGATGATTTTGTGTTCCTTGTTTCTGCGTTCGAGACTTAAACTTGATGAAACGAAATGCATGGTTTGTTATTTCGACTTTTAGGGTAGAATTTTTGGTTTTTTGAGTTTTGTTAAAATTTGGGAAAATTGGCCTCTGCTTTGAGTTTATGGCTTTTATTTTTGTTTAGATTTTGAGTTTTGTTACAGTTTTATTTGTTTGTTGTCCTTCAGTTGTCTTCACTTTTGTTAAAGCTTTGTTTTGGCCTCTGCTTTGTGTTTATGGCATTTTGGGTTAACTTTTGAGTTTTGTTACAGTGTGAGTTTTGTGTTTGCTTTAACTTTTGTGTTTGTATTGTTAAAGCTTTGTTTGTTTGGTTTATTGTAGAAAATGCATTCAAAAATGGCTGCTTCTAAAAGCAAACTGAAGATTGACGGAAAAGGCGTTAGGTTAGATTATGCGAAACGATTGAGGGAGTCGCCCTCAAGCCCTGATTCAGAATCTAATGTAAATGCCCCGGCGCCAGAAGTTGATGATTTTGATTCTGCTGCTCCTCCTAAAAACTTGCAACCAGAGAGCAGTCGGATGACTCGTTCTCAAATGAGCAATACTCCCACTCCAGTTAAATCTTCGAGTGACTTGCCCTCGCCCTCTTCTTCTGAAGCGAATAAGCATGTGCAGGCTGCCGATGATGATGATTTTGAGTCTCCTCCTCCTCCAAAAATGTTGCAACAAGGGAGCAGTCGAATGACTCGTTCCCAAACAAGTAATAGTCCTACTCCGGTTAACATCGTTAGACTAAGGAGTAAGAAATGCGGCAGACCTGCAAAATCAACAGATAAGCTGAAAGATGATTTGTTTAATGAAGATGATGTAGTCCGCAATGTTAAACGGAAAAGGAGAAAGATGAAGGATGATGGTGAGAGTTGCCT
>NW_017672819.1:36995-59414 GCF_001879085.1 Nicotiana attenuata
TATGCGGATTTGACTGGCGGCGTGATCATGTGTAGTGTCGATAAGGTAAACATTTTGTGCCATAATACTTCTTCATATATAATTTCAGTTTTCTGTATTTTTCTACTATTGTAATCCTGTTTTTTTTCTTCTTGTAGTTGAACTATAGTAACATTTCCCCTACTTCTGAAGAGATGTCAAGTCTGAACATCGACACACTTTTTGAAGTAGGTGCCTGTTGTTCCTGCCTCTCACACTGATGATTTTGTTGCTGCACCTTCACCTTGTCCTCAGCATATGGAGCAACAGTCTACACGACCTTATCCTCAAAATGCAGAGCAACAGTCTAAACGACCTTGTCCTCAGACTATGAATCCACAGCCTAATCCAAGTTATGATCCTTTTGTGCGTCTTGATCTTTTGAATGATGAAGTTGAGAAGCTGAGGAGTGATGTTGGAAAGGTACTTGACCTTTAGCTTTTCTGTAGTTTATAATTACTTTTTGGTTATAAACATGGTTGTTTATTTGCTTTTGTTGTAGTTGACTGATACAGTGACGACACTCAACAACTATGTCGTTTCTTCCTTTGAAAAAGTGTTCAGTTTTCTGAATATGAAGGAACCCAAGCAAACGAGGGAGGATTTTACTGATTCTAAGGTAATTGTTTACTGATAAAACCAAATCACTCAACAGTTATGCCTTCTCTGAACTCAACATGCCTTCTCTTTCTATTGTTTTTTATTAGATTCGTCAGCCCGTGTTTGATGACAATACATCTGGTCTTGGCGAATTTGATGGCTATCAATATGATGTTGTTCCTAACTTTGTCAATCAAATGAATCAAGATAATGTGGTAGCTGACGAGGGAGTTACTGATGGTGTTGATAATGGTATTTGTTCTGCTTTCTTTTTTTTTTTGGTCTGATTTTTCTTTTCTTCTTTTTGAAGTTTTGTATTATTTGTGTTTCTATGTCTAAGGGGCAGCAGGTGATGTCAAGGGTGACACATTTTGGGATGACATTGGTGATGAAGATTTAGCTCATATGTCCCTACTTGTGGTTCACAAACAATCCATCATAGAAGTAGAAGATGATTACATTTCTCCTGACCATTCAGTTCGACAGAAAATACCAGAAAAATATGCCAAATCTCCATATTTGCCAGTTTTTGATTCTGGAGCATCAAAATCGGCGCCCAAGCTCATTTTTGATATCAAGCATCCTTTCACGATCGAAATTGATGATTTTGATACATTGTCGCCATTGGCTAAAGAGTTTTGCGCGTTTGTTGATAATGGGATGGATACGAGGCGAAGGTATCTTCACTTTCTTCAATCTTTCATGTTCTGATTTTATACTTGTCAATGAATGTAGTTCTGATTACTTTTTATTTTTTGTGATTTGAAGTGCCAAACATATATATCCCGATGAAGTAAATAATCTTGCAGAAGGTTTTACTTTTGGCTCGTGTTATGTGACCAAGAAGGATTGGTTCCACTCACTTGCATATTGTGGTCGACCTTTGATTGACACGGTATTTTAATAAATTTCTGTTCTAATTCCCTTTTTATTTTTGTTGCATATCTTTGTTGTTTTGAGACCCCCATAGTGTATACATAGCTTTGTATAATCGCAGTATAAGATTGTATAACCTTGTATAAATATGTATACCTATGTATAATAGTGTATAAACTTCTATATTTAAAAAATCTGGTAGTGATGGTTGTTCTGTTTTATTTCTTGTCTCAGCACCTGGATGTCCTCTTTTATTATTTGAGGAAGAGGGGAAAATATGGGCCGAGTGTTGCCATGCGGTTTACTACAACCAACTTTGCCTTTGGTAACAAAATCAACTCCCTATACAAAGATTTCAAAGTGAATCAAGATCCTTCAGTGATTCCTGACGGGCATGAGATAGAAGAGTACATCAGAGGTTATTATTGTGATGCAAATGTCCCGTGGCACACTGTTGACCACGTCTTATTCCCTATCTTTGTGAAGCGCGGAAGAGCAAAATTGGGACATTGGGTTTTGGGGGTGTTTACGTTCGTAGATAGATGCATCCACATCTATGACTCTAACCGTGGGGCTCTTAATGATAGACTTGTTTTGGATGCTGCATTACCTTATGCAATTCTGATACCTTACTTCTTGAAGAGTTCTGATTTTTATGTCGAGAAGAAGGGCATTGATTGGAACAATGGTGCATATACCGATAAATCCCATTCTGATGCTTTGCAGATTAATCTGGTTAATAATGTTCCCCAACAGATCAAATGGTAGGTTAATCTCAATTGTTTTACTATTTTACTATTAGTGTACCTATTTGAATCTGATTCGTTTCTTTTTAATTACAGTGATTGTGGTGCTTTTGTTGCTGGCTTTGCTGAGTATTTCATCCTTGGTAAAGAAATTCGAAAGGATAATTTTGACATTGAGACACTTCGCACCAGGTGGGGATCTCTGTTATGGGATTATGGAAGGAAAAAACAACAGTCTGGTGCAATTAGTGATGATGAAGTCACAGGGAGACTTTTGAAGAAGAGGAAGAGGGGGCGACCAAGAAAGTAGTTCTGTTATTTTCATTTTACTGTAGTTTTTCTATGTATAAGGAGTTGTTGCCTAGTTTTGTAACTATTCTGCTACTTGTGAGATAACCTTAAAGGATATTATAGATGTTTTTTTTATTTTTGTGTAATTTGAGGCAGTCATTACACATTGTTGCTGTGAATGAATTACATACTTTATCCTTTAACAAAGTATGTATTTTCATTATGGTTGCAGTTTTGTTAATGTAGCAGGTTTTAAACATATGTATACAATAATATACATAGTTATACAAATTTATACAAACTTATGCTCTCATTTATACATCTATATACATGTAATACCAGTGATTGTTTGCAGTCCTGTTTTGTATTTCTACAATCTATCAATATATTTAGTACCATTAAAAACAGGAAGACACTATTATTGGATAAGCAAAACATGTATAATGAAACATGTCAATTGCTTGTGAAACTTAACTAATCAACATTTGTAACTCTATTGTTTGTGAAACTTAACTACTCAACATGACAACAAATGTAATAGGAAGCGTTTTGTTTCCAACTATTTATTTTGGTCGATTCCTACATGTTTTCCTATTGTGACCACCTTGTCCACACACAGAACACGAAAATGCCCTCTTAGACTCTTTCTCTGAAGCAGGCTTGAGTCTTTCCTTTCTTGGCCTTCCTGCATTCCTTCTCCCTTTAGGTGGTAGGACCACATCTTCCATCACCTCTGTTGGGATTACCCATAAACTCTCATCTGGCATCGGATTCACTGGAAATTCATAAGTGCTAAGGAGTTTATCCTTCTTGTAGTAAAAAGAGCAATACTGGCCAGGTTTCAGCTGCTGGTTCTTCAAAACCGCCCAAGCATGCGGACATGGAAGTTCATCCATTTGAAATTTTCCGCAACTGCATGTTCCCTCTTCAAGGCACACTATGTTTCTCCTTACCCCTTCAAGCACAGTATATAACTGATCCGTAGCAGGCCTCACCTGCAAAAGTTTTTTTTTAAAAAAAAAAAAAATTTAAAGAACATTATACATTATTATACAGAGTTATACATCCTTATACAAGCAGTAAAATGCAAGTCAGAAGTGCCAAGATTCATTATATTTGATTCATTTCACCGTCATTTGCTCCGATGCAATTAGATTTTCCCGAAGGAGTTTGTCGTACTTTTCGCCAAGCTCTGTAGATGTCTCCATTGCACTTTTTCTATTTTTGTTGTTCCACTGTTGTAGCAAATTTGTCATGTACTCCAGCAATCGCATTACTGATAACTCTCTAGCATCCTTGTTAGCTGCATTAATTGACTCTGGAATATTGGAAGTCATTACCATCGACCTTTTCACCTTGGAATATGCTCTAGACCACCTTTCGTACCCAATTTAGAACAAGTAAGGCTGCACCCTCGGATCAATTTTGCACAACTCTGTCATATGGTACTCAAACTTCTCTATCGTGTAAGCTCTTGTCAAAGAAAAGAAGATATCCTTCAATTGTTTGTGATGTTTCTTGAATGTGCGCTTTACATTCTGCCACAAGTGAAACATGCAAATACAATGTGGTACTTCTGGGTACACAGCTTTTGTGGCATTGAAGATGCTTTCATTTCTATCTGAAACTATACACATCCCTTCCCTAACTCCAAAAGTACCCTTTATCTGGACAAAGAACCACTCCCAAGATTTGTTATTCTCTGAATCCACAATTGCATACGCAAGTGGAAGGATTTTTCCTGTTTATACAAAAATAGATATTAGGATTCAGACTGCAAATTAGTCTGCAGATACCAACTGCAAATTTTATACAAATCTTATACACAATTATACAGATTTATACCAACTGCAAATTTTATAAAAACAGCAGCTATGAAATCCTATACACTTTTATACATGAAACTAAAACATTATACAAACTGCAGAAACAACGTAGATGCAGTCAACTCACCAGCTCCATCTTGTGTGCAAGCAGTCAATATGGTACCCTTATATGCTGCTTTAAGGAAGCTTCCGTCAACAACCATTATCGGTCTGCAATGCTCCCAGCCCTTGATAGATGCATATAGCGAAACATATGCATAAAGAAAGCATCCATCTTCTGATTTGTGCAACTTTGTAACCGTTCCTGGATTTGTTTGCTCCAACATATAAAAATACTTCGGCAACTCCTTATATGAATCACTCAGACTCCCTCTTATCATTGCCATTCCTATTTCTTTAGCTCTCCATGCTTTCATGTAGCTCACTTCAATCCCGTGTTGCTTTTGTATGTCCTCTATTATATCATTTGCGGTGTAAACTTTTTTTGGATTAACATACTTGTCCTTGACTATACTAGCAATTATACCCGAAGTAGCTTGACGTTGTGTTAAGTATCTTTCACCATAGCATGTGTGATTATTATTGTAACTTCTCACTTTGAATATGTTTGCCTTGAAAACGGCAGAAGATTTGAAACTCCAAGCACAATTGTCATCCAGACATGTAAGGTGATACCTAGTATTATACATCATTCAACTTCTAAATACACTTGTATACAAACTACATATATACTAATTTTAATACCTATATACAAATATATACTACTTTATACATATTTATACAACAAAATATACAATTAATGACATACCTTGTTGCGCTTGATCTCTTCACCTTGAATTGGAACCTCTCGCGTACAGCCAAGTTCTTCATCACATTCATAAGTGTCTCTTTATCCTTATAAACTTGATCCTCCTCAACAAATTCGTTCAACACATTATCTATTATACCTGTGTTTTCACTAAATTTCGTGTTTTCAATCAATTCAATATCAATAATCTCAGTGCTATCAGTTGTTGATACATCTCTAGAATTTGAATTTGTAGCAACCAAACAACTAGAACTTGAAGCAACCACAGAACTTGTAATAACCAAATGATTTTCATAAATCTCTTTCACTGTCACAAACAGGGGATATTCAGTGAAATTCAAGTTTTTCTTCTTTAATTCTATATACACCTTAACTCCTGTATCGTTGTAAATCATGATCGGTGGCAAACCAACTTTTGGGACAAAGTTAATCTCTATTGTGTTTAAATCACTATCGATCATAATCTGCTCCGAAATAGTTGCAACTAAATTGTTGTAGTTGAATGTGGACTCGATTATTACACAATCATTGACGAAATTCACAAACTTGTTTTCTTCCCATTCACCACTATGAAGAAGGTAAACAGGAAAAATCTCCATCTAACAAAAAATTGAAATCAAAATTGCAGCAAAAAGGAGAATTGCGCTGCTTCGTAGCAAAAAAATTGAATAAATTCTAGATGAAGAAGAAATGCTAGGGTTTTCGTACCTGCATTTATCGCAGTATCTCGTTTTTGAAGTATTTGGGGGAAGAAGATTGGAAAGAATCTGAGAAAATCCAGCTGAATGAGAGAAAATCGCGTTTGGTAGTCTCAAAATACCGGAAATAATGCCCCCTTTTCAGATATGGGCCTCTAATTTGTGGGCTACTCAATTGTAAAGTTAAATATGGGCTATAAAGTTGAAAAGGAGGCAGCCCACTTGTTTTAATGTGAAATTTTCCCTATAATATACTGGAGAATTATACTGGAGATTGGAGCACCTGTGCTCTAATCTCCAGTATATTATACTGGAACTTTTCGCATATTGGAGTTCCAGCATAATATGATGGAAGTTCATACACAGGTGTATCGATCTCCAGTATATTATGCTAGAACTTCCCGTGTTGCAGCAAAATAGTGGCTATTTTTCAATGACTTTGCAAATGTTGGCTATTTTTAAATGACCGATCCGAAAACTGGCTAGCCCGTGCTATTTTAACAATCCAATATGGTATATCGTCAAAAGTTGACAAATAATATTGAGAAGGGGTGAAGTATGCCAATAGCCCTCAAAGTGGATGGTCTTGATTTTTTGTCTCTGCTTGTCCCGTAATAATTTTCAAGTTTAATGAGTGTTACACCTTGCTTGTCCCATGGGAAATATTTTTAACTTTTGACCTTAAAATTTTGTGCTTGTGACAAGTAGGGGTCAAAAATTAAAGACCACTTCAAAAAGTGCTATATTTTTGCAATTTTTGGGTTGAGAAGTGGTATTCTCCAAAGGTTAAAATAGCACGGACTAGCTAGTTTTCGGACTGGTCATTCAAAAATAGCCAACGTTTGCCAAGTCATTGAAAAATAGCCACTATTTTGCTGCAACACGGAAAGTTCCAGCATAATATACTGTAGATCGGTGCACCTATGTATGAACTTTTAACATATTATGCTGGACCGGTATACTTTGCTGGCTCCAGTATAATATACTGAGTTCCAGTATACTTTGCTGGAATTCCAGTATATTATGCTGGAGTATTTTCCGGATTTTGAACAGTGTTTTCGTTCAGATTTATCTTTATATGAAAAGTGGCTAAATTTTGATGACTTTTGAAATTGTGGCTATTTTTGAATGATCACTTGTAAATCTGATTATTTTTGAATTTCTCCCTCTCCAAAGTTACACTATTGAGCCTAAACCGGTTTTCCTTGTGGAAGTTCTTGAAGTACAGCCTTGTGGATTCCAAATGCAAGCACTTTGCAAGAAACATAATTAGGTAATGTTTAAGAAACTTTTACATAAACCTAGCAGAGTAGGTAATTAACATAAGGGGAAAAGACACAAATGGCCAGGAGGCATTTGCATCTATACCCGCTTTTTGGGTCACGTTTTAACTTGTGCCTGCTTTGCAAAAAAAATTGCAAGCGTACCCACTTTTTCGCGTAACTTCAGCATACGGGGCTGAAGTAGCAAAGGCAATCACGCAAAACTTCAGCATTCCAGTAGACGGGCCTGAAGTAGCAAGTGTGATGAACCAAGTGTGCTGAAGTTTTTGTTTGTAATTGCTGGACTTAAGCATAGTAGCTGAAGTTTTGTTCTCCATTTGCTAAAGTTTTTGTTTGTAATTGCTGAACTTAAGCATAGTAGCTGAAGCTTTATTCTCTATTTGCTGAAGTTTTTGTTTGTAATTGCACTAAATAAGCTGAAGTTTTTTGTCCTAGATTCATTAGTTTTGTCATTAAGCTTTTTCAAAAACTTCAGCAGAAGATGCTGAAGTTATTTAGTTCATTTGTAAAAACTTCAGCACTAAATAAGCTGAAGTCTTTTTTGTCCTGGATTCATTAGTTTCGTTATAATCAGACTACTATAAAATAATCAGATTGCCAACAGTATCTAAATCATAAAATTTTGGAAACAAATAAACGTGAAAAGAACAGAATTATCATGAAAAGAATCACCAAGTGTGATCTTAAACTTCCCGTACGTGGAAATATTCACAAATTATTGTCTACTAACTTACGTAATTATTTATAATTTGTTTTTAAATAATCTAATAAACATACTTATGGCAATCATCTCATGAACTGAAGTTTCATAGCAGCACCAACAGCAGCAGAAGAAAGAAGAAGAAGAAGAAGAAGAAGAAGAAGAAGAAGAAGAAGAAGAAGAAGAAGAAGAAGAAGAAGAAGAAAACGAAGGAGGAGAAAGGGGGCTGAAGTTGTTTAAAAAGTGGGTACAAGTTAAAACTTTTTTAAAAAATGGGTATAGGTTTTCCATCAAATAGGGCACCCCGTGCAATTTTTACAATGGCCAGCCCATTAGAGCTTACAACAGTTGATGGCTGGCAAAGTTGATTTACAGTAAGTAGCCCTAAATTTACTAGCCATATCATTTAGGGAAATTCGGATAGATACTTTTCAGCGGGAAAATGGGCGAAAAACTCGCGGCTTACAATCAATTTATGGAAAACCAATGGATCAACAAAATAAAATACAAATAAAGGGAAAAAACACAAACGCACAAGAGGGACTTGCAAATCTGCAATTGAAAAGGCATATTTTTTGCAAAATAATCATTCGATTGAATGCTAGTGATACAAGATTAAATATTAGTAAATTCTTTTAGAAAGCTATACAGTTTATGTGATGACCCAAAAGGCCATCTCGTATTTTAGAACCCAATTCGGGGTTTTGAGGTCTTCAACACCTCATTTTCTTTCTTGATTTGCGTGCGCAGTCCGGGCGCGGTTCCGAAAAGCCTTTATGTGAAAATTTGAGAAAATATTAAGTTTTGCCTTTAAAATTAATTTAAGTTGACTTCGGTCAATATTTTGAGTAAACGGACCCAGACTCGTAATTTGACGGTCCCGGAGGGTCGGTAGAAAAATATGGAACTTAGGCGTATGCCCGAAATTGAATTCCGAGGTCCCTAGTCCGAGAAATGAATTTTTGAAAAAAATTATTAAACTAAAAATATAATGGTTTTTAGAAATTTAATAACGCTTGATCTCGTTGGTATCGGACCCGTATTTTGGTTCCGGAGCCCGGTACAGGTTTAATATGGTATTTAAGTCATGTCTGTGAAATTTGGTAAGAAACAGAGTTTATATGACGTGATTCGGACCCTCGGTTGTGAAAATAGAAACTTTAAGTGTTCTTGAGAATTTCATTGATTTTGATGCTAAATCCGTAATTTTAGATGTTATTTTGGCGATTTGATCGCACGAGCAAGTCCGTATGATGTGGATAGACTTGTGTGCATATTTGGTTTGGAGCCCCGAGGGCTCGGGTGAGTTTCGGATAGGCCACAGGGTGTTTTGGACTTAGAGATTTCTGTTGTTTTCCTGTTGCAGGTGCACAGGTGTATCCTTTCACGTTCGTGAAGCAACTCCCGCGAACGCGAAGAGTAGGATGGTCTGGAGGAGAAATCCTTCTACGCGAATGCGGGGCACTGGTCACGAACGCGAAGCATTGGGTGCATTACCCTTCGCGAACGTGACCAGGCTATCACGAACGCGAAGAATGGGAACTGGCGGAGGGGAATGATACTCTACGCGAACGCAACAAGCGGCTCGCGAACGCAAAGGTTAGGGGGGATATACCTTCGCGAACGCGAAGGTCACTAGGACCGCAGCTTCGCGAACGCGAAGAAGGTCTGTCCAGTGTTTTAAAAACAGAATCAAAAACGGGTGTCTTCCATAATTTCATATTTTCTTCCATAGAACTCGGCCTTGGGCGATTTTTGAAGTGGGGATTCAACACCAAATTATAGGTTTGTGTTCTTACTCATCTCTTTCATTTTCCATCAACACCCATTAGATTTCTAGGCCTAAATCTTGTTCCTTAAGGGTAGAAATTAGGGATTTTGGGAGAATTGGGAATTTTACAAATTTGGGAATTTAGACCTCAATTTGGGGTCAGATTTCGAAACTAATTACATATTTGGTCTCGTGGGTGAATGGGTAATCGGGTTTTTGGTACGAACCTTGAGTTTTGACCAAGCGGGCCTGGGGTCGAATTTTTGACTTTTTCGGGGAATTGTTGGGAAATCTATAATTGTGCATTAGAATTGGTTTCTTTGACTTTAATTGATGTTAATAAGTTAATTATGGATAGATTCGGGCGGATTGGAAGTGGAAACTAAGGGAAAAGCGGTATTTGAGGCTTGAGTTTGGCCGTGGAATTGAGGTAAGTGTTGTGGCTAACCTTAGCTTGAGGGAATAGGTATTGTTGCCTTATTTGCTACATGTTTGTTTGTTAAGTACGACGTATAGGTGAGGTGACGAGTATCTATACGTTGTTGTCGGGTCTTAGCATGTGAATGAGTCTTATACTTGTGACCGTCATGTTTCTTTATACGTACTGTTCCTGCTTAAACTGGCTATCATTCATGTTTGTCCCGCCGGGTTGTTACTGCTTCTGTTGTTTGCTTATGTGGTGAGGAAGAGTGATAAAGCACGAAGGGTGATGCCATGCACATTTCTATTATTCGTATGGTGAGTTGAGTGTTAAAGCACAAAGGGTGATACCGTGCATATTTCTATTATTCATATGGTGAGTTGAGTGTTAAAGCACGAAGGGTGATGTCGTACATGTTTCTATTATTGATTATCGGGTGAGGCTGAGTGGTAAAGCACGAAGGGTGATGTCGTGCACGTTTCTATTATTGATTGTCTGGTGAGGATTGAGAGTAAAAGTACGAAGGGTGATGTTGTGCACGTTTCTATTGTTGTGTTTATTTGTTATTATCGGTTCAAGGTGTTCTCGCTGTTTAAATTCCTCTACTATTGTAATTCTATATTTTGGTACCCCCATAGCTTGTTGCCCCTTCCCGTTAATTTCTATTTAGCTTCTATTAATTGTTATTCTGTTAGTATATTGTTTAACTGCACATGTTTATATTATTGTCGTGTCCTAGCCTCGTCACTACTTCGCCGAGGTTAGGCTCGGCACTTACCAGTACATGGGGTCGGTTGTACTGATACTGCACTCTGCACTTTCTGTGCAGATTCTGGTACAGGACCATACTGATTAGAGTTTGGGTTGCTACCTTCAGTCCACAAGAGACCTAAGGTAGATCTGTCGGCGTTCGCAAACCCTGGAGTCCCCTTCCCTATATTTTAGATTCCTGTTTTGTTTATTCCGTAAAACAACAGTATCTTCCTTGAAACCAGTGTTTGTAGAAATTCTTAGACGTTCGTGGATTGTGACACCAGATCTTTGGGGTTGTCGTGTGTTAGAGTTTCAAACTATTATAAAATTTTCGCATTTCATATCTATTTAGTTTTAATTACTATTAATTTCAGTTTGATTAATGGTTAATGTGTTAGAACTATATCTGTTAGCTTGCCTAGCATTCTCAACGTTAGGCACCATCACGATTCCGACGGTGGGAAATCTGGGTCGTGAAAAGTTGGTATCAGAGCACTAGGTTGCCTAGGTCTAACAATTCACGAACAAGCTAGGTAGAGTGTGAGGGATTGGTACGGAGACGCCTGTGCTTATCCCCCAGAGGCTACACAGTTTAGGAATAACTTCACATCTATTCTTCCCTGTCGTGCGATTTTATTTCTCAATGCTAATTGAACTTCTACTCTGTTCTTTCGCAGATGGCGAGAACACGTACCGCTTTATCAGCTGATTAGCAGCCCGAGCCCCCAACGGCAGCTCCTACGAGGGGCAGAGGACAAGGCCGAGGCCGTGCTAGAGGCCGAGGTAGCGGCAGGCATCAGCCCAGAGCAGCAGTACCATCAGCGTCCTTAGGTAGAGTTTGAGGATGAGGTTTCGGCCCAGACCGTTCCAGTAGGGCCAGCTCAGGTTCTAGAGGGGTTCATCGCTACCCCGGTACTCCAGGATGCTCTGGTCCGTCTAGTGGGCCTTATGGAGAGTGTCACTCAGGCAGGCATACTTCCTGTAGCACCAGCCGTCTCTCGGGTTGGGGGAGGAGCACAGACTCCCGCTACTCACACTCCGGAGTAGTTGGCTCTCCAGTTTCAGACTCCAGCAGCTCAGCCAGTTGGGGTAGTTCCGCCGGGTATTGTAGCACAGACCGGTGATGGATCAGCTATGTTTTCTGATGCTTTGTGGAGATTGGACAGGTTCACCAAGCTTTTCACTACTACCTATGGCAGTACATCTTTAGAGGATCCCCAGGATTTTTTGGACAGTTGTCACGAGGTTCTACGGAACATGGGGATAGTGGACACCAATGGGGTCGACTTTGCTGCTTTTCGTCTGTCAGGTTCCGCTAAGAAATGGTGGAGAGATTATTGTTTGGCCAGACCAGCTGGGTCACCAGCTCTCACTTGGGACCAGTTCTCGCAGCTATTTCTCGAGAAATTCCTTCCCGTTAATCAGAGAGAGGAGTACCGCAGGCGGTTCGAGAATCTTCAGCAGGGTTCCATGACTGTCACCCAGTACGAGACTAGGTTTATTGATTTGGCTCGTCATGCTCTTCCTATACTCCCCACCGAGAGAGAGAGAGGGTGAGGAGGTTTATTGAGGGACTCGCTCAGCCTATTAGATTGCAGATGGCTAAGGAGTCAGGTAGCGAGATTTCTTTTCAGGAGGCGGCCAATGTGGCCAGGCGAGTCGAGATGGTTCTAGCTCAGGGTAATGGTCAGGGGTCGGATAAGAGGCCTCATCATTCTGGTAGGTTCAGTGGTGCCTCGTCTGGAGGCAGGGATTCTTTTGGTAGGGGCCATCCTCCCAGACCATTTCATTCAGCACTTTAGGCTTCTCACGGTGCTCCAGGTGGCCATGGCCCTCATATGCAGTATTCTGATCAGCTACCTTACAGTGCCTCACCAGTTCCTATCAGTGCACCTCCGCTCCATAGTTTTCAGGGTGGTTATTCAGGCCGTCAGGGTCAGTTTCTGGGTCAGCAGTCTCAGCAGCCGAGGTTTTGTTATACTTGTGGCGATCCGATGCATATTGCTAGATTTTGCCCTCGAGCATCGAGCAGTTCTCAGCATCAGGGTACTCGTGCCATGGTTCCGGCACCGGGTGTTCCACCGCCCGCTCAGCCAGCTAGAGGTAGGGGTCAGGCATCTAGAAGTGGAGGTCGAGGTGTTAGATGTGGAGGTCAGGACGCTAGAGGTGGAGGCCAACCAGCAGGAGGCCATCCCAGGGATGTAGTTCAGAGTGGTGGGGCCCAGCCCCGATGTTATGCTATTCCAGCCAGGCTTGAGGCTGAGTCCTTCGATGCAGTTATCACAGGTACAGTTTCAGTTTGCAGTAGGGATGTTCAGTTCTATTTGATCCAGGTTCTACGTACTCCTATGTGTCATCTTATTTTTCTCCATATTTGGTTGTGCCTCGTGATTCTTTGAGTGCTCCCGTGTATGTGTCCACGCCAGTAGGTGATTCTATCATTGTAAACCGTGTCTATCGCTCGTGTGTGGTTATTATTGGGGATCTTAAGACTTGTATGGATCTCCTACTTCTCGACATGGTTGACTTCGATGTTATTTTGGGGATGGATTGGTTGTCACCTTATCACGCTATATTGGACTGTCATGCCAAGACCGTGACCTTAGCTTTGCCAGGGTTACCTCGATTGGAGTGGAGAGGGACTCGTGGTCATTCTATCAGCAGGGTTATTTCTTATATGAAGGCTCGGCGTATGGTCGAGAAGGGGTGTTTGGCTTATTTGGCATACATTCGTGATTCTAGTGCTGAGGTTCCTTCTATGGATTCTGTGCCAGTTGTTCGGGAGTTTCTGGAGGTATTTCTTGCAGACCTGCCGGGGATGCCACCCGACAGGAATATTGACTTTTGCATTGATTTGGCTCCGGGCACTCAGCCCATTTCTATTACGCCATATCGTATGGCCCCGCCAGAGTTGAAAGAATTGAAAGAACAGTTGCAAGACTTGCTTGATAAGGGCTTTATTTGACCTAGCGTCTCGCCCTGGGTGCATCGGTGTTGTTTGTCAAGAAGAAGGATGGATCGATGAGGATGTGTATAGATTATCGGTAGTTGAACAAAGTCACCATCAAGAACAAGTATCCATTGTCGAGGATTGATGATTTATTTGATCAGCTTCAGGGTGCCAGGGTGTTTTCGAAGATTGATTTGAGATCTGGCTACCATCAGTTGAGGATTAGGGCATCCGATGTCCGTAAGACATCTTTTCGCACTTGGCACGGGCATTATGAATTTCTAGTGATGTCATTTGGGTTGACAAATGCCCCAGCAGCATTTATGGATTTGATGAACCAGGTATTCAAGCCCTATCTGGATTCCTTTGTGATTGTTTTCATTGATGATATTTTGATCTACTCCCGCAGCCGAGAGGAGCACGAGCAGCATCTCTGGATTGTTCTTCAGACTCTAAGAGACAGCCAGTTGTATGCTAAGTTTTTGAAATGTGAGTTTTGGTTGAGTTCAGTGGCCTTCTTGGGTCATGTTGTATCAGTAGAGGGAATTCAGGTAGATCCTAAGAAGATTGAGGCAGTCAAGGACTAGCCTAGACCCACATCAGCTAGAGAGATCCGGAGTTTCTTGGGTTTGGCGGGTTATTACCGTCGGTTTGTGGAGGGGTTTTCATCTAAAGCAGCCCCGATGACCAGGTTGACCCAGAAGGGTGCCCTGTTCAGGTGGTCGGACGAGTGTGAGGCGAGCTTTCAGAAGCTCAAGACAACTTTGACTACAGCGTCGGTGTTGGTGTTACCCACGGGCTCAGGGCCCTATATAGTATATTGTGACGCATCTCGTACTGGACTTGGTACGGTGTTGATACAGAATGGCAAGGTTATTGCATATGTTTCGCGGCAGTTGAAGATTCACGAAAAGAATTATCTAGTTCATGATTTGGAGCTAGCAATAACTGTTCACGCGCTGAAGATTTAGAGGCATTATTATATGGTGTGTCGTGTGAGGTGTTCACGGATCACAAGAGTTTGCAATACATGTTCAAGCAGAAGGAGCTCAATTTGAGACAGAGGAGGTGGTTGGAGCTATTGAAAGACTATGACATCACCATCTTGTATCATCCGGGGAAGTCCAATGTAGTGGCTGATGCTTTGAGTAGGAAGTCAGCTAGTATTCGCAGCCTTGCGTATATCCCAGTCGGGGAGAGACCGCTCGCTTTGGATGTCCAGGCTTTGGCCAATTAGTTCGTGAGGTTGGATGTTTCTGAGCCCAGCCGTGTTTTAGCTTGTACAGTCGCTCGGTCTTCATTATTTGAGCGTATCAGATATCGGCAGTATGATGATCCTCATTTGCTTGTCCTTAGGGATACAGTGCGGCACGGAGATGCCAAACAGGTCACAGTTGGGGATGATGGAGTTTAGAGGATGCAGGGTCGATTTTGTGTGCCTAATGTGGATGGACTTCGTGAGTTGATTCTAGAGGAGGGCTATAGTTCCCGGTATTCTATTCATCCGGGCGCTGCCAAGATATATCAGGACTTGCGGCAGCATTATTGGTGGAGGAGGATGAAAAAGGATATTGTTGCATATGTAGCGTTGTGTCTGAATTGTCAGCAGGTAAAGTACGAGCATCAGAGACCTGGTGGTTCGCTTCAGAAGATTGAGATTCCCGAGTGGAAGTGGGAGCGTATCACTATGGATTTCGTTGTTGGACTCCCACGAATTCAGAGGAAGTTCGATGCAGTATGGGTCACTGTGGATAGGCTGACTAATTCAGCGCATTTCATTCCTGTGGCAGTTTCCTATTCTTCGGAGCGGTTGGCTGAGATCTATATCCGGGAGATCGTTCGTCTCCATGGTGTGCCCGTGTCTATGATTTCTGATCGAGGCAGTTTACCTCGCATTTCTAGAGGGCAGTTCAGCATGAGTTGGGTACGCAGGTCGAGTCGAGCACATCATTTCATCCTCAAACGGACGGACAGTCCGAGCGCACTATTCAGATTTTGGAGGATATGCTCCGCGCATGTGTTATTGATTTTGGAGGTTTTTGGGATCAGTTCTTGCCGTTAGCGTAGTTTGCCTACAACAACAGCTATCAATCGAGCATCCAGATGGCTCCTTATGAGGCATTATATGGTAGACAGTGTCGATCGCCAGTAGGGTGCTTTGAGCCGGAGGAGGCTCGGTTGTTGGGTACAGATTTAGTACAGGATGCCTTGGATAAGTTTAAGATTATTCAGGATAGGCTTCGTACAGCTCAGTCCAGGCAAAAGAGTTATGCCGACCGTAAGGTTCGTGACGTGGCATTCATGGTCGGAGAGCGAGTGCTGCTTCGAGTGTCACCCATGAAGGGCGTGATGAGATTTGGGAAGAAGGGCAAGCTAAGACCTAGGTTCATCGGGCCTTTTGAGATCCTTGATCGAGTGGGAGAGGTGGCTTACAGACTTGTGCTTATCATCGGTACATCCAGTGTTTCATGTGTCCATGCTTCGGAAGTATCACGGCGATTCATCCCATGTGTTAGACTTCAGCACTGTCTAGTTAGACAAGGATTTGACCTACGAGGAGGAGACGATAGCCATTTTAGACAAGCAGGTCAGTTGAGATCGAAGAGTTATCCTTCAGTTCGTGTGCAGTGGAGAGGTCAACCTGTTGAGGCAGCTACCTGGGAGTCCGAGTCCGATATGCGCAACAGATATCCCCATCTTTTCCCTAGCTCAGGTACTTTTCTATGTCCGTTCGAGGACGAACAGTTGTTTTAGAGGCGGAGAATGTGATGACCCAAAAAGTCATCTCGTGTTTTAGAACCCAATTTGGGGTTTCAAGGTCTTCAAAACCTTATTTTCGTTCTCCTCGATTTGCGAGCGCAGTTCGAGCGCGGTTCCGGGAAGCCTTTATGTGAAAATTTGAGAAAATATTAAGTTTTGCCTTTAAAATTGATTTAAGTTGACTTCGGTCAATATTTTGAGTAAACGGACCCAGACTCGTGATTTGATGGCCCCGGAGGGTCCGTAGAAAAATATGGGACTTGGTCGTATGCCCGGAATTGAATTCCGAGGTCCCTAGTCCGAGAAATGAATTTTTAAAGAAAATTGTTAAACTGAAAATATAATGGTTTTTAGAAATTTAATAATGCTTGATCTCATTGCTATCGGGCCCATATTTTGGTTCCGAAGCCCGATACATGTTTAATATGGTATTTAAGTCATGTCTGTGAAATTTGGTGAGAAACGGAGTTTATATGACGTGATTCGAACCCTCGGTTGTGAAAATAGAAACTTTAAGTGTTCTAGAGAATTTCATTGATTTTGATGCTAAATTCGTAGTTTTAGATGTTATTTGGCGATTTGATCGCACAAGCAAGTCCGTATGATGTTGATAGACTTGTGTGCATATTTGGATTTGAGCCCCGAGGGCTCGGGTGAGTTTCGGATAGGCCACGGGGTGTTTTGGACTTAGAGATTTCTGTTGTTTTGTTGTTGCAGGTGCACAGGTGTATCCTTCTTCGCGTTCGCGAAGCAACTCTCGCGAACGCGAAGAGTAGGGTGGTCTGGAGGAGAAATCCTTATACGCGAACGTGGGGCACAAGTCGGGAACGCGAAGCGTTGGGGGCATTACCCTTCGCGAACGCGACCAGGCTATCGCGAACGCGAAGAATAGGAATTGGGGGAGGGGAATGATACTCTATGCGAACACGGCAAGAAGCTCGCGAACGCGAAGGTTAGGGGGGATATACCTTCGCGAACGCATAGGGTGTCTCGCGAATGCGAAGGTCACTAGGACCGCAGCTTCGCGAACGCGACAGACCTCTCGCGAATGCGAAGAAGGTCTGTCCAGTGTTTTAAAAACAGAATAAAAAATGGGAGTCTTCCATAATTTCATATTTTCTTCCATAGAACTCGACCTTGGGCGATTTTTCAAGTGGGGATTCAACACCAAATCATAGGTTTGTGTTCTTAAACTCATCTCTTTCATTTTCCATCAACACCCATTAGATTTCTAGGCCTAAATCTTGTTCCTTAAGGGTAGAAATTAGGAATTTTGGGAGAATTGAGAATTTTACAAATTTGGGAATTTAGACCTTGATTTGGGGTCGGATTCCGAAACTAATTACATATTTGGGCTCGTGGGTGAATGGGTAATTGGGTTTTGGTCCGAACCTTGAGTTTTGACCAAGCGGGCCCGCGGTCGAATTTTTGACCTTTTCGGGGAATTGTTGGGAAATCTATAATTGTGCATTAGAATTGGTTTCTTTGGCTTTAATTGATGTTAATAAGCTAATTATGGATAGATTCGGGTGGATTGGAAGTGGAAACTAAGGGAAAAACGGTATTTGAGGATTGAGTTTGGCTGTGGAATCGAGGTAAGCGTTGTGGCTAACCTTAGCTTGAGAGAATAGGTATTGTTACCTTATTTGCTACATGTTTATTTGT
Source organism: Nicotiana attenuata (assembly GCF_001879085.1). NCBI lineage: Eukaryota > Viridiplantae > Streptophyta > Magnoliopsida > Solanales > Solanaceae > Nicotiana > Nicotiana attenuata. The sequence goes on from NW_017672819.1 coordinate 55,162, forward strand.
GAAGTACGACGTATAGGTGATGTGACGAGTATCTATACATTGTTGTCGGGTCTTAACATGTGAATGAGTCTTATACTTGTGAACGTCGTGTTTCTTTATACGTACTGTTCCTGCTTAACCTGGCTATCATTCATGTTAAACAAGTCTTATTATGTTTGTCCTGGCTTTGGATAATGGTTGAGTATTGGCTCAAGTTGAGGTTCATGTTGTGAAGTTAAGTGATGAAACAAAGTTGTTTAATTATGATGCCCTTGGCGGATTGTTATTGTTTCTGTTGTTTTCTCATGTGGTGAGGAAGAGTGATAAAGCACGAAGGGTGATGTCGTGCACATTTCTATTATTCTTATGGTGAGTTGAGTGTTAAAGCACGAAGGGTGATGCCGTGCACATTTCTATTATTCATATGGTGAGTTGAGTGTAAAAGCACAAAGGGTGATGCCGTGCACGTTTCTATTATTGATTATCCGGTGAGGCTGAGTAGTAAAGCACGAAGGGTGATGACGTGCACGTTTCTATTATTGATTGCTTGGTGAGGATTGAGAGTAAAAGCACGAAGGGTGGTGCCGTGCATTTTCTGTTGTTGTGTTTATTTGTTATTATCGGTTCAAGGTGTTCTCGCTGTTTAAATTCCTCTACTGCTGTGATTCTTTATTTTGGTACCCCCATAGCATGTTGCCCCTTCCCATTAATTTCTGCTTAGCTTCTATAAATTGTTATTCTGTTAGTATATTGTTTAACTGCACAGGTCTATATTATTGTCGTGTCCTAGCCTCGTCACTACTTCGCCGAGGTTAGGCTCAGCATTTACCAGTACATGGGGTCGGTTGTAATGATACTGCACTCTGCACTTTCTGTGCAGATCCCGGTACAAGACCATACTGATCAGAGTTTGGGTTGCTGCCTTCAGTCCATAGGAGACCCAAGGTAGATCTGCCGTCGTTCGCAGACCCTGGAGTCCCCTTCCCTCTATTTTAGATTCCTGTTTGCATTTATTCGCAAAACAAATGTATCTTCCTTGAACCAGTGTTTGTAGAAATTCTTAGACGTTCGTGGATTGTGACACCAGATCTTTGGGGTAGTCGTGTGTTAGAGTTTCAAACTATTATAAAATTTCCGCATTTTATATCTATTTAGTTTTAATTACTGTTAATTGCTGTTTGATTAATGGTTAATGTGTTAGAATTGTATTTGTCGGCTTGCCTAGCTTTCTCAGTGTTAGGTGCCATCACGATTCCGACGGTGGAAATCCGGGTCGTGACAGTTTATTTTTCAACCCAATTTGAATATACATGTATATGCAACATTATAAATATTAAATATTATACACACACTATACATGCGCGCACACACACACCTGTGTATAATTTTTGTATGTGTCTTATTGGTGTTTTCCTTTGCATATATAGTCTGTGTATAATATTTATAATATATGTATAAATGTTGTCATCGTATATGTGGGAGAAGTTGCAGATCCGTTTTTCATTTATCATTGTATAATGATTGTATTGTTGCGTACAAATATTTTATATTTAAAATAAATATTTTTTATGTCATGTATAATATGTGTATAATTGCATATATCTCATGTATAAATGCTTACTGTTGTATATCCAATTAAAGTTTCAAAGGTATTTTGATTTATATGTATAAATTACGTATATGGATTATAAACTGATTGATATGAAATCAAGAGGTATTCCCTTGTGTGCGTAGTACATGTACCTACAATAGAAATGGCACTGCTAAAACTCTTCAAAATGAGACCTGGACATTTGGTATAAAATGTTGAAGAAGAAAGAGAGAATAAATCTTTTTAATTTGGGTAACCGAAAAGAGAAGAAAGAGAATGAAAGATAATATTTTCCTTTAGATAAATGGATAGGAAATCCCTAAATTGTAGCCTAATCCAAATGATCAACGTGTATTACGGTTAATTGGCTAGAAACAGTAAAATACGAATTCTAAAAGTAAAATGAGGCTATTTAAAGTTTATATCCTAAATGGGCTGCTAGTCGAGTTAATTGTTCTTAACATAATATGGCAACTAAATAATTACATTCCTTAATGAAAACCTATAAATCTGGACCGAGAATCACGTTCAAGAAAATCCAAATCGATTTAATTCCTTAAAAATTCAAGCTGACGAGATTCACGGAACAAACAATCTTTAACGTTTGCTTCCTATTTCTTTGCTAGGTAATATTTTCAAGAGAATAGTTATGTATCATTTTTATACATAAAAATTAAATGTTAATCAACTATCGAAAAATTACTTTCACTTATTGCTCACAATTTATAATCTCTTTGTTCCCATTTACCAAAAATTGAAACTAATAGATCTAGAATTTAACATGTATAATAATATACATACGGAATCCTGAGATATAACTACATAACTACAATTGTATAAATCACGTATAAATTATAACAAATCATGTACAAATTATAATAGATAAATATACACGATGTAAATGATGTATAATTACACCGGATAATATACCAAGTAAATACCACGCACATATTAATGTTATAGTTTGATGTTTTATACTTCAATACCATACAAGAGGGGGGGGGGGGGGAGTGATTTGTGTGGTGACCAATTTTTCGCTTAAACTAATTATGGAAGGACGTGGTTCTTCTATGTGTTCCTTAACCTAAAATTGCAGAAATAGTAAATGCGGAAAGTAAAGAACACAAGTATTTACATGGAAAACACCTGGCTCAAAAGGTGAAAAAACCACGACCTACTTTCCAATAGGATTTTCCCAACTCTCCACTAAAATTACTGAGCCAAAAACTGCATTTACAAAATCTCTTTTCTTAAACCTAGGACTAACTCTAATCCCGTTGTAGCACACTAACTTGAAGTTAACTCTAACTGTTGCGACAACTTCAAGTTAACTCTAACTTGAAGACTTTGAGTACCTATTACAATTGCCTTTAGATAAGATAAAGCTGAAAGGTACAATATAAAACCACCTACTACAATTGAACTAGAATAAAAGACAGACACTTGGAACTGGTTCTTCTATCTGGTTCATGTAGCTTCAGGTTTGCACACTTGAATCACACACAAACTGCTTGCAAAATTGCCTTGCTATTTTGCTCTCAATTCACGTTTAACTTCTGCTTATGTGTGTTACCTGTAAAAGAGAACAACACTAATATTTATAGAGTTAGTAAATAGAGATTGACTAGAATTCGGATGCTACTCTTCCTTGGTGGAAGAGTTCTAGTTGATCTCAACCTCTAACTCCTTCCCTTTCTTAAACCGTGTTCTCTTTGAGTAATGAGTCCTTCTCCTTATCAATTATGCAACCTTTTTGATCAGGATCGGGAGATATCAAATCTGTACAGTTAGGTTTATCTCCTTCACGTGCATCCCATATGCACAAGTCTATCCACATCTGTGCTCCACTGGGATGGACCTGGTTCATGTCTGAGTTCCTTTGTCAGTCTTCAAAACTAACCTTTACTTGGGCCAAAAAATTCTCCATTTTTGATGATGACAAACTCTGTGCTTTTCATACACTCAGGCCCTGCTAGAACTCAGCTCAACATCAATGCATTTTTCACTTATCATTAAGGACCAGATTCATTAGGTTATAAGCATCACTGTTCAGAATATAAAGCACAATTTCTTTTCCCCCTCTTGGCATCATCGAAAAGTTGCATAAAAAATGTGTGATTCCCAGATTTTAAAAATTACTCATGGCCACTGGGTCAACTGCAAATGCATTCATGGATTAATCATCAGTAATCAACTACACATTCAAACTATCAAGGAAATATTACCAGTCAATAAGAGCAAAAGCAGCAAACTTCATTGATAGAGAATATGATTCTGCCACAATCCACAAAAAGAAAAAAACAGTTAAAACATGAGCAACAAAAAGAAACATCCCTAATCTGGGTCACTGAAAGGTCTAGGCATGGCTTAGGAAATTAAGGCTTGGAAGAACTGGGGGTTTGGGTTTTGGTTTGGAGAAGGTGCAGGATGTCTTGAAGAATTCCATCATTCTTCTCCTTTTCCTTTGTGAGCTCAGTTCTGAGAGCATCTCTCTCAGATTCTACCTCAGCCAAGTGAGTCTTCAGCCTTGTTATCTCAGCATCCTTTGCCCCACTCTCCTGCAACAGAGCTCTGACCTTGCTATNTAGGTAGGACTCTGCTCATGAATTAAATATTAATATTTCAAATTGTGCAGAGTGTAGAAAACATATCTTGAATAAGTCTACTTGGTCATGACTACTTG
>NW_017672819.1:63457-81332 GCF_001879085.1 Nicotiana attenuata
ACAAAAGAAGTGAACATGTCAAATGCTTCATCTTTAGATGTTAAAAATAATGTCCAAGTAAACCTAGAGTAATCATCAACAAGCACCATCACATATCTTTTACCACATCTACTTAATGTTCTCATTGGACCACAGAGATCCATATGGACCAGTTCCATCGATCTGGTCGTGCTTACCACTTTCTTGCATTTAAAAGAAGATCTTACCTGCTTCCCCCTTGCACAAGCCTCACAAACTTTGTCTTCTTTAAACTTGATGTTAGGCAGCACTACCACCAGGTCCTTGGAGACTAATTTGTTGAGTTGACTTAGACTTGCATGTCCAAGTCTCTCGTGCCAAAGGAGGGGATCATTATCCAACACACTTAAGCAAGTGAGTTCATTTTACTAAAAAAACTTGAACAGATCTACAAAGTGTCATCCTATTATTCATTAGGTCGTTTTTGATGGGCCTAAAAAATTTATGCAATTCGAAACCCGTCGCTCAAATTAATGAAAATCGCATGAACATTAGCACATGAAAAATAAAAAAACCTTCACAGTATCTAACCAAATCAACTCGTGCAATCAGGCAGATTGGTTTGCAACACACTGTGTGCTTCACGTAGAAACAAGTCACCCATTCTCTCTTCAATCATAAACAAAACAAAAATNGAGACTTAAGTTCATTTGTTAGTGTGGTGAACCTTGTATACATCTCTTGAATGGTTTCTCCTTCCTTCATGGTGAAATTCTCATATTGAGAATACAGCAGTGTTCCTCTTGATCTTTTCACTTCAGGAGTTCCTTCGTGAGCCACTTGCAGAGTGTCCCAGATTTCCTTAGTAGTGGTACAACTTTGAATTCTACTGTACTCGTCTGGACCAAGTCCACACACAAGCTATTTCTTGGCCTTAGCATTCTTTTCCCTCTTCCTCAAGTCCTCATCATTGTAGTCAGCTCTTATTTTTGGCACGTCTACTCCTTGAGCATTCTTCTTCATGGTAGCCAGGGGACCATTAGTGATAATATCCCATAGCTCATAGTCTTCTCCGATGATGTGATCTCTCATCCTGTTTTTCCACCAGGAGTAGTACTGGCCATTAAAGAGTGGAGGCCTAGCAGTGGATTGCCCTTCCCATTTTCCAGGCGGTGAACTCATCTTGATTTGTGCCTAAGGTGTTAGCCTCAAGGATAACCCGCTCTGATACCAATTGATATTTTATACTTCAATACCACACAAGAGGGGGGTGATTTGTGTGGTGACCAAATTTTCGCTTAAACTGATTATGGAAGGACATGGTTCTTCTACGTATTCCTTAACCTACTATTGCAGAAATAGTAAATGCGAAAAGTAAAGAACACAAGTATTTTACGTGGAAAACACCTGGCTCAAAAGGTGAAAAAACCACGACCTACTTTCCAGTAGCATTTTTCCAAACTCTCCACTAAAATTACTGAGCCAAAAACTGCATTTAAAAAAACTCTTTTGTAAACCTAGGATTAACTCTAATCCCGTTGTAGCACACAGCCTCTAACTGTTGCGACAACTTCAAGTTAACTCTAACTTGAAGACTCTGAGTACCTATTACAATTGCCTTTAGATAAGATAAAGATGAAAGGTACAATATAAAACCACCTACTACAATTGAACTAGATTAAAAGATAGACACTTGGAACTGGTTCTTCTATCTGGTTCATGTTGCTTTAGGTTTGCACACTTGAATCACACACGAACTGCTTGCAAAATTGCCTTGCTATTTTGCTCTCAATTCACGTTTAACTTCTGCTTATGTGTGTTACCTGTAAAAGAGAACAACACTAATATTTATAGAGTTAGTAAATAGAGATTGACTAGAATTCTGATGCTACTCTTCCTTGGTGGAAGAGTTCTAGTTGATCTCAACCTCTAACTCCCTCCCTTTCTTAAACTGTGTTTTCTTTGAGTAAGGAGTCCTTCTCCTTATCAATTATGCAACATTTTCGATCAGGATCAAGAGATATCAAATCAATACAGTTAGGTTTATCTCCTTCACGTGCATCCCACATGCACAAGTCTATCCACTTCTGTGCTCCACTGGGATGGACCTGGTTCATGTCTGAGTTCGTTTGCCAGTCTTCAAAACTAACCTTTACTTGGGCCAACATATTTTATCGTACATTTTTCAGCCATATGTATATATTGATTGTATATTGATGTTAATAATAGTGGATAATAACGTGAAATGCATATATCGACAATATTACAATAATATATAATTATGTATATTGTATATATACACAGTATGGCGATAATATTTAATAGTATATAAAGTACAATAATATTCTAGTATATTAGTATATATTGTACAATGATGATATTAGTTGTGTATAAATCGCAATGCTATTATAAAGTATATCACTCTTATATTTTATCATCTCTTGTTAGTTCTTCTTTATAGTGTCATTGAAGAACAAAAGCATCTTCGAAAATAATGCAATAATCTTTTTAGAAGAAAATGGCATAAACTAGCGAATCAAGGAAAAATTCTTTGAGATTTTCAGTATTTAGTGAAGATGGAAACGCTTCCTTCAACATTGGGTACTGGTATTTTGGCTTTTAAATGGGATTCCAATTATAGCGGTAATTAAGGGATTGCAACGTTTTTCCATAATGCAATCTATATAATAAAATATGCAATATTTGGAATAAACAAAAAATATTAATAGGTATGATAATAACTTTTAAAAAGAGACCGTTCGTGTAAAAAATCCCTTTTTTTGTCATCTTTACATAATAGTCGGTCAGAATGTTTACATTTACAGTTGGTATACACAAATTAATTATTAATTATAAGCGATATATATATATATATATATATATATATATATTAATTCTTTTTTTAAATTATCATTAAAAAAAAAAAATCTCTCTTCACATTTTCACAACCTTTTTTCGTTTTCACGTAGTTAATGGTGAGTAGGAACACCTATCTGATAGTATCCATGGTATTATTAGAACTCAAACTTGTTACACTAAGATATCATGAACTGTGATCTCGTTTGGCCATCCCTTGGGACAGGTATTTTCAACGGCAAAATTACTTAAACAATTACTTATCCACTAATTTTTACTCACCCGTTACCTTCCAGAGTTTTCAGGTCTGTTTCTTGCTGACCAAAATGTTTCAATTTTTTAAAGTGACCAGTGAAACTTCTACAATTTGCAAATTTTTGGAAAGAGAGAGGGCGAATTTCGTATTATTTACAAACAGAATCGAAGATGACGAGTTATAAATGTAGAAATTATAAAAATTTCTTTGTTTACCTCGAAAATACGAGTAACAATTAAACTTGGAATTGTGGTTTTAAAGATATGTGAATTTACTTCAATACCAATTAATGAACAAGTTATATGAAATAGAAACGAATGATAGAAGTGAATCAAACCAATATTAGTCAACAGCAATGACCACGAAAAGGTGGCCTCGAGGTGGCTTAGGGCAGTAAGAACGATTAAGTAAAAGAAAATAAGAACAATGTAAGCTAAGGAACAATTCTGGTGAACAACAGGCAAAAAGTAGAGAGTATATTCTCTTCACAGTAAAAGATGGTCTTACAAATGATTGGGATCCCCTTAATATAATGGGGGAACCCTAAATAAGGAATATTTTCATTTACAGTAGGGAATATTCTCGGTACAGCTGTCTAACCGTCTAGTACGGAATTGTACGATCCTATCCCGTGGTTTACATCATGACTTTAGGGAACGTGGCAGGAATCTAGCTTGCTTTAGTAGAAATCTATAAAGGTACTATTTCGGGGTCGAACACACCCGACCTTGGTGTGCATCGTGCTTCGCCTTCGAACTCGGGTCTGGTCCCTCGAGCTCGAACCTGGCCTGACCCGGACTCGAACTTCGGACGACCTCCAGAGTGTATAGATCGAAGGCATTCGATCTCGACCGTATACAGATAGTCCCCGCGTTTCTTAGAGTAAGATGATAAGAAACGTTTTTGATCCCCGTTCCCCGAAGCCTTTAATGATGACGTCATTTCTGTGACGTATGCGTTCGAAGTGACCGAAACGTTCCGTCGGTCCACTTCCCCAAAACATTGAATGCACGCCAGTATTGGTCGGCCACTAGCGCCGCCGAACCGTCGTTACCCCTCTATAAATATGAGGCGATTCCTCTTAGCGAAGAACTTTACCTTTTCCTTATATTTTCCCTGTCTTCATCTCTTTCCCTAATCGCCTATTCCCACCGCCTGTGAGCACGTGATTTTTGCCCGAATAATAATATTCCTACAAAAGTCACAAATGGATTTTTCTTTTGAGTGTTTATTATTTTAGGAATTTATAGTAATTGTTGGCATTTAGTTATATTTTGGTGCATATTTAATATTTAAAAAAAAACATGGGAAATATCTTAAAAATGTTCAAATTTCATGCATTACATTTTTAGGTTGATATTTGAATTTTTAGGTTTAAGTGTTAATTAATTGCATTATTAAATAAAAAATCAAAACATTGGCTATTGTTACAATTTTAGATTTTAGTTTCAAAATTAGTAATTTCCTTGCATTAGCTTTAAGTTAATTATTTATGTCTAGGTAAAGAAAAAATATAATTTTACGAATTAATTTTTAGTCCAGGATTTTAATTAATTTATTAGTTTAAAATCAAGAAAAAGGACAAAAAAAACAAATAACAAAAAGGGGGGAAACATTGAATAAACCCAAAATTGGGCCAAGGGAAATTTCTGAAGCCCAAGTCCCCACCCCAACCACCATTAGCCCAATCCATAACACTAAACCCGCCCAGCCCAACCTGGGCGACCCGCTCCATTCCCCAAATATAAACCTAATACTAGAGAAACAAAACCCTAGACCTAATCTCTAAGAACCCAACGGTGCTGCCCTTCTCCATCCGATCCCTGCAGCGTTTCAACCCATCAAAACTCGCCAAACTCAGGCGAGTTCACTCGCACACGACCTTATCTCACCACGTCATCAAGATGCTAACGGTCTCTGATAGATTCTCTCATTCTCACCTCTCTTCTCACGTGTTGGAAGCCTCTAGAAGGCATATGCTGGATGAATGGGGAGCGTGGGATTGATTTCAATTGATCCCAGCCCTTCATTCATCAGGTTTTTGCCTAATAAGTAGAGGAATTTTCAAAGAAGAAAGGGGTTCTGGAGACAGATTTTCGGAGAGAAATTTTTAGAGGTAAAGTTCTAGGGTTAGGTCGAGTTTCAAGATTTTCCTTCTGAATTTCTAGTCGATTTTCTTGAAAAATACAAATCTCTTCAGTTTTTTTTTCTTTTATTTCAATATCAGAAAAAATAAAAATAAAAAGTCTGTTTCTTCTGTTTCAATTTCGAAATTTTGGTTTTTAAAATGGAGTTTGATTGAGGCGTTTTGGGAGTTCATCGTTTGTCGTTCGAGTTTCGCTGGTTCGAATTCCTTTGACGATTTGTTGTTGTTCTGGTTCAAATTTTTTTCGCTGGATTCGTGTACTTGCCGATGTTTGCATAGTGAAAGAATTTTCTTTAACAGGTTCATTCTTTCTCCTCAATTTAATCTGATTTATTATGATTTAAGTTAATAGATTCCATTGGGTTTATTGATTTTGCTTTAGTCAGTTATTGATTTCTCCTTCAATTTCATCTGTGTGTTCGAGTAGATGTGAATTTGGTTTGGATTTGTGGCTGCTACAGCCCTGTGCTATGAATCGAATGAAGTCTGCATATGTCCGTCCATGAATATTTCTTGTTACTACAATGAAATCCTGTTTCTCTTTTCCTCCTCTCTATTCTGTTCATCTGCTGTTTGGATTTGTGGCTGCTACATCCCTGTACTGGATTTGATATCCAGTTTTCTGTTTCTTTTAGCATCAGTTGGAGTGTATAAGAACTTATCTGAAGTATTTGATTTAGTTAGTGATTAAACATGTTGGTTGGAATAGCAGTGCCAAGATGAGTATGAAAATCGATTGTGTGGTTTCAGGTGAACTATCTGGAGCTAGAAATGGTGTTCAACGTGCATTAGTGTATACTATTCTCATCTCGTTTAGTTCAGATTCACTCTATAACTTTCTTCCTTAGACACGTGATGTCTATTTGAGATTTAGAGACTGCTATTCAAGTGTGGTTTCGAGGAACATGAGCTACATATTGTTTTTTTTTCTTTCTGAGAAAAAAAAATCTGTTCCCATGAGATTATCTGTGTGATTTGAGTTCTGAAGCTGCGATTAAAACTTGTTGCCTTGATCGTAATCATATATCTAACTTCCTGAAATTATGAATGCGAGCTTGAAACACCAAGGCATCTATTCTGATAGTCTATTCAAGCATGGTTGAAAATGTGTAAGGGATGAATTTGTGCTGTATTGATGTGCGTTAGCGTGAAGGCAGCTGACTACTTTGTTAGCTTATTTGTGTATTTATTTATTTATTTTGCTCTCTCTTCCTATGTGTTTGTTTGGGTCTGCTTGGGCCATTTGGGCCGACTGAAACTAGGCTAAAGTTTTGGGCTTTTCTTCTAATAGAATATTGAATAATGCAACAAACTCCTCTTCCTTCTGCAGGTTAACTTGCATAGCACAAATAATTCATTACATCTCCAATGATTCTTGACCATAATTCCTGCCTCTCAATAGCCTTAAACATAGGAGATGAACACTTATAAACATCGTAGTTTGCTTTAGACGCGATTTAATATATCATCGTGATTGTGTACACATTCGCATGACACAATTACGATCTTAAAAACAAAATTGGGGTATGCGTTCGCGCAACTTCGGCTAAATTTTCTTAATATTAATAAAGATTTAGGAATTGTGGACACGTACGCGTGACATGATTCTGGACGCGCCAAACAAATGGGTACACGTGCGCGTGACTCGTTTTAGGATAATTTCTTATTTAAAAGAGGTAAATGTACGTAGGTTCTAAAATAAGTAATTAGACAATTTAATTAAGCCAAGTATGATTAAAGCGGCCGTGCTAAAACCACGGAACCCGGGAATGCCTAACACCTTCTTCCGGGTTAACAGAATTCTTTACTCGGATTTCTGTGTTTCGCGAACTGTAAAACAGAGTCAAACTTCCTCGATTCGGGATTTTAAACTGGTGACTTGGGACACCATAAATTATCCCAAGTGGCGACTCTGAATTCAATATAAATAATCGAGTTTCGATTGTCACTTAAATTGGAAAAAGCTCCCTTATACCCTTTCGGGGGTAGAAAAAGGAGGTGTGACACCGCCTCTTTAAGCGTTGGAAAACAAGTTCTTGTAAGAAACGCCACATTCCTCTGCAACCCGTATTCTTCAGCTCACAACCATGGCTAAGACTTCCAAGACAGTCCCAAAAAAGGATAAAGCGTCGTCTTCTTCTACTTCTGGGTCAGCCAAACCGGTGGTGCCGCCGACCCTTGAGGATATTACCCCCGGTCCTTGCGTAATTAAGAAGGACTTTAGCATTGAGAATCTCCCCGACGTCAAAGGCCGATGCGAGCACGCATCCCGATATATTAGCTTGATATCGAAGAAGCTTATCGAGGATGTGAGGAAGGACTGCGGCTGAGGAGATGAGGTCGAGATCCAGATCTCGAAACTCGAGGAAAGCATTACTACCCACGTGGAGGGGTTTTTAAGTGTTTACACTTATCCTTTCACACTGGGTCCCCTTGATCAGGTGGTGATCGACTTCTGCAAAACGTACGAAGTCACTCTCGATCAGATTCACCCCTCTTTTTGGCGCATCGTGATCATGTTGCGCTTCTTTACTGAAAAGGCCGAGTGGCTAGAATTCACCCTTAGTCACCTTATCCGACTGTATCAGCCCCAGCTATTTCGAGGTCTCATCAAGTTGCAACGTCGAACAACGAAAGCCAGTTTCGCCAGCACTGACGAGACCAAAGATCGGGGTTGGATGAGTCGGTTCGTCAGAGTAAGAACTTTGGACGTTATTCCTGGGGACAAAATGCCATTCCCGGAGAAGTGGAATTTTAACCATAAGTGGAATTCCTTTCCCCTGCATCTATTCATGTTCTGCTTCTTCATCTCATAATACATTTACCCCTCTTTTGGCAGCCACTGCCCGGGCACCCCTCGCGGTGCCGGACCTCGAGGATTGGGTCTGAAAGTTAGCTGCCACTCCTTCCTACGATGAGCGCAAGTGGCGTGAATTAGCGAAGGGACGGTGGGAGGCCAAGAACCACGGTAAGTGTTTTTCTGAGATTCAAATGCTTTTCATATACTGGAGGTGTCAATTTACTCATATTTATCTGTGCAGGCCTTAAGGATGCATCTGCGATGAGGCCGGCCCCGCCCGGGGAGAAAACCAAGCCTTCGATTCCGAAGTCGGAGAAGGACAATAAAAGGAAGAGGGTTTCGAAGCCCGAAGACCCTCAAGATAAGAAAACCCCTACTCGGAGGCTGCGGAAGAGATTTACTCAAGCGGGCGCTGATTCTGCCCATTTTTCTTCGGATGATGAAGAAAATGACGATGAAGAGTCGGCCCTGGTGCCTCGAGCCAGGAAACCCATCGAGGCCACCAAGCCCTTCGTCCTAGAGACCTCGTCTGGTGGCGAGGGGACTCTGAAAAAAGATACGGGCGAGGCCCCCGTGTCCCCGGAGGTCGTGATTGTCCCTCCGTCTTCGACAACTATACCGGAGGGGGCAAATGTTGAGACCCCCGAAGTTATTGAGAACGACCCAAGTGAAGAGCTTGGGGCCGCGACAACAGGTCACTACCTTTCTTTGCCAACTTATTCCGAGGGGGCAATCAAGGAAGCCAACGCTCTGCATACGCCCGATCCAAGCAAGGTCCTCGAGGAGGATCCCTTTCAAGGTTGCTATGCTGGGATTGAGGATGCCAATGACCTTAACGATGCATCCGCCATCTTTGAAGAGGCTCAACATCTCCTCTCCCGGGTGAGTACTTAATTTATTATTGCAACTTTCTTTTTTCTTTCTTTGCTATTGACCGATATATCTCCATTCCGCGTACAGGCCATCGTTAAGTTCAGAGCTGAGCTGAGCCAATATGAGGCCGAGCTCAAGAAAGTTTCCGGGGAAGAAAAGGCTCTAAGGTTCATTTGTAGCCAAAAGGGAGAGGAGCTTAAGGATCTTTGAACCGCATTGGCCAAAGCTCAAAAAAGCGAGTACGAGCTAGATGTGCAGGTAACTTTGATTTTAACAAAGTACGGCCTTCTTGGCCCTACTTCGGAGGCTAACACTTCGATATCTCAGCTGCAGCAAAAGCTAGAGATGATTGGGCAGCTTCAGAGCAAGGTTGATCAAGTTAAAGCTGATTGTCATCAGTGGAAGAAAAACATAGATCAACTTGCTGCCGATAAAGAAGCTGTTACGGCCCAACTGTCCTCGGCTGAAACCCAACTCCGGAGCATTAAAGCAAAAGGTCTGGCTCAGGCCAAGAAGATCGAGGAGTTGGAGGCTGAGCTCGCTAGAACCCAGGCCGAAACTATACAGGCCAAGGCTGAAGCTGTTCAAGCTAAGGCTGAAGCTGAGAAGACGAGTGCTTCGACTGATAAATCCATTGCCATGTACTTAAGGAACGTTGTAACCGTTCAAGCTGAGTTGAAGGAAGCCTCCGATCGGGGAAGGCGGAGCAATGATTTGGCTAGGTGTCGATCCCGGAGGGAGGCTCTCGAAGAGATTCACGCCCGGGGATTCGATCTTGCTGAGGAGATAGCCGAGGCAAAGGCGCGGGAAACCGATGCCAGGTTTCTTGTCTCCTCCGATGATGAGGACGTAGTGAGTGGCTCCAGGGACGGGGAAAGTGAAGAAGATGCTCTCGAGGGAGAGGGGACTCCCGAGGATAGAGCTGCTAAAGATGCAGTTTTTGAAGATGACGCTTCCGGGGATGCGACCCCGAGAATAGATTAGATTTTCATTTTCTTTTTTGTTCAAGGGCCCTTTGAGGGCGTTGTAAACATTCTTTGTAAAATACCCTTCATGAATATAAAGTATCTTTTAGCTTTATCCTTTGCGGGAGATTTCGATAATTCCAACAATCAGTCCGAATCTTTATTCAGATTCAGAACATAATAAATCAGTTCGATAAGAGCTCGGAATAATGGGACTTGTGAGCCGGAGTTGAGTGAGAGCGAGGTCTTGAACTCCAAATGGTTTGGCCCTTAAGCTCTCTTATGTTGGCCCTTAGGCTCTTTAAGTTGGCCCTTAGGCTCTTTAATTCGGCCCTTGGACTCTTATATGTTGGCCCTTAGGCTCTTTAAATTGGGCCGATTCGGCCTCTGAGAATGGCTATATAATTTTTCCCTCATTTCGGATTAAAAGACTTAGTGAGAATTTAATTATGCCTTAGCATGTATTTTTTGTACCCGTAGGTTTTTTCGACGGTTCGACATTTTAGAACCTTATTAGTAATTTGTTTGTGTAAACATACTCGAATACCTCTTAAGGTATTTTCGAAGGCCGATGTTATCGAAACCCTTGGATTATTCGAGGGCTGAATTTATCGAGGCCCTTAGATTTTTCAGGGGCTGAACTTATCGAAGCCCTGAAATTTTCGGGGGCTGAATTTATCGAAGCCCTTTATATTTTGCTTTAGGGTAGCCTGATTTAACCGGTTTTTACAAGATGTTTCAAGGACTTTAATTTATGGCGGAAGTCGGACGTCTCCGAGCCGCGTTATTTCGGCCGTAGCCTTTTATATGACCGTAATCTTTAATATGGCCGTAGCTTTCGGTTGTGTCTCTTGGACTTGTTCCCTGATAACTTTTAGAACTTGTTCAAAAAGTTAGTCCCCGAGTATATTGGCCTTGGCCTTTGTTTCAGGGGGATGCCTCATTGAGGTCCTATGAGTCCGAGTTTTTGGTGACTCGGATGCATTGACTGTCGAAGACAGTCCCCGAGTATTCGGGGGTGTTCTTATGCTTTGGCTCTTGAGCCATTTCCCGTGGTATTATAAGTGTAGAGTTCGTGTAATAGTAAACAAATTGTTTTTGACATTGACAAAATGCTTCTTCAAATAATTGATACATACGTACATTCTTTGCCGTCGGGGCTTGACTATTTTATATGGACACAGTTCATCTGACCGTTTGGCCCATTACAAAGTTTTCCTATCGAGGCCCTCTTAGGCGTGAAGTGTTTTCGTGTAGAAATAAGATGCCTTCGAGATCGTATGCCCTCGATTGATAGCCTGTAATGAGTTAGCTCTAAATTCAAATGGACAAAAGGATAAAGTCATACCTTAGCAGTAGTACCGTTTGAGCAAGGATATGTTCCAATTGTTTGGCAGTTGTTGACTTTCCATTGTGCTGAGTTTGTAAGATCCTTTACCGGCAACTCCGAAGACTCGGTAGGGTCCTTCCTAATTCGGGCCAAGTTTCCCTTCATTTGGGTCTCGAGTATTGAGGGTGACCTTCCGAAGGACTAGGTCTCCGATTCCAAAATGTCGAAGGTTGGTTCTTCTGTTGTAGTATCTTTCGATCCTTTGCTTCTGTGCGGCCATCCAAACGAGCGCTGCTTTTCGCTTTTCGTCCAATAACTCGAGGCTGGCATTCATGGCCTCGTGGTTAGACTCATCCGATGCATTCCGAAACCTGGCGCTAGGCTCTCCAACTTCGACGGGGATGAGGGCCTCGGAGCCATATACTAGAGAAAATGGGGTGGCCCCCGTACTGGACTTTGATGTGGTCCGATACGCCCAAAAGACTTCGGGTAAAACTTCTCCCCATTTCCCCTTTGTATCGTCTAGTCTTTTCTTCAAGTTCTGAATGATAGTTTTATTTGTTGACTCAGCCTGTCCCTTTTCGGTTGGGTGGTACGGTGTCGATAAAATCCTCTTTATTTTATGCGCTTCGAGGAACTCTGTTACCTTGCTGCCGATGAATTGCTTTCCATTGTCACACACGATCTCGGCGGGTATCCCGAACCGACATATAATGTGGTCCCAGATAAAGTCAATAACTTCTTTTTCTCGGACCTTCTCGAAGGCCTGCACTTCCACCCACTTAGAGAAATAGTCAGTCATAAACAGGATAAATTTAGCTTTACTTGGGGCCGTTGGTAGGGGGCCGACTATATCCATTCCCCATTTCATGAAAGGCCACGGGGATAGGACCGAATGAAGTTATTCTCCAGGGTGATGGATCATTGGTGAGAATCGTTGACACTTATCGCATTTTTTGACAAATTCCTTGGTATCCTTTTCCATGATATCCCAGTAGTAACCTGCTTTGATAATTTTCCGAATCAAAGACTCGGCGCCGGAGTGATTCCCACAAGTGCCTTCGTGGATTTCTCGAGGGACATAATCGGTGTCTCCTGGCCCCAAACATACTGCCAATAGCCCATCGAACGTTCTCCTATGTAGTGTTCCATCTTCATCTAATGCAAACCTAGCAGCCTTGGCTCGTAAGGTCTTCGATTCTTTGTGGTCCGGGGGAAGTTTTCCATTCTTCAAATAGTCAATATATTTATTCCTCCAATCCCATGTTAGGCTTGTTGAATTTATCTTGGCATGACCCTCTTCAACCATAGACCTTGATAATTGCACAACAGCTCCCGAGACGATGTCATCTTCTTCAACCGAGGATCCCAGATTAGCAAGTGCGTCAGCTTCGCTATTTTGCTCTCGAGGCACGTGGTCCAGAGTCCATTCCTTGAAGCGGTGTAGAGTTACCTGTAGCTTATCCAAGTACCGCTGCATTCTATCTTCCCGAACCTCGAAGCTTTTGTTTACTTGGTTTATGACCATTAGAGAGTCGCATTTGGCCTCGATGACTTCTGCTCCCAAGCTTTTAGCTAGCTCGAGACCTGCAATCATGGCCTCATACTCGGCCTCATTGTTAGTTAATTTTGGAGTTCTGATAGATTGCCTAATAGTATCACTTGTGGGCGGTTTCAAGACAATGTCAAGTCCGGACCCCTTCACATTCGAGGCACCGTCCGTAAAAAGGGTCCATACCCCCGAAGTTGTACTCGAGTTTAGCATTAGTTCTTTCTCCACTTAGGGTACGAGGGTCGGCGTAAAATCGGCCACGAAGTCAGCTGGGATTTGAGACTTGATGGCCGTTCGGGGTTGATACTCGATATCGTACCTGCTAAGTTCGACGGCCCACTTGGCCAATCGGCCCGATAGCTCGGGCTTATGCAAAACGTTTCAAAGAGGGTAAGTGGTTAACACACATATAGGATGACACTGAAAATAGGGTTTTAGCTTTCGAGATGCGCTTATCAATGCAAGTGCTAATTTTTCTAAATGAGGGTACCTAGTTTCAGCATCTCCTAGAGTTCGGCTTACATAATAAACAGGAAATTGCGTACCTTGCTCTTCTAGAAACTAGTACCCCACTTACCGCTATTTCGGATACTGCCAAGTATAGATAAAGCCTCTCATCTTCCTTTGGGGTGTGAAGCAAAGGCGGGCTCGACAGATATCACTTTAATTCTTCCAATGCTTGTTGACATTCCGCGGTCCATGCGAAATCCTTTTTCTTTTTGAGCAAGGAAAAGAACCGGTGACTCCGATCCGACGTTCTCGAGATGAATCGACCCAAGGCAGCTATTCGCCCTGTTAGCCTTTGCACGGCCTTCACACTATCGATAGCCTTGATTTTATCAGGATTGATTTCGATACCCCGATTTGATACCATGAATCCGAGGAACTTCCCCGAGCCAACTCCGAAGGCACATTTCTCCATGTTAAGCTTCATGTTGTATTTCCTCAAAATTGCAAACCTTTCCTGCAAATGCACTAAATGGTACTCTGCGCAGGGACTTAACTAACATGTCATCAATATAGACTTCCATTGTTTTACCTATTTGTTCTTCGAACATTTTGTTAACTAGGCGTCGGTATGTAGCACCAGCGTTTTTTCGTCCGAAGGGCATTACATTGTAACAATAAGTTCCAAACTTAGTTATAAATGAAGTCTTTTCCTGGTCCTCCGGGTTCATCTGAATTTGATTGTACCCGGAGTAGGCATCGAGAAAAGTTAGAATCTCGTGGCCAGTCGTGGAATCGATCATTCGGTCGATGTTTGGCACTGGAAAAGAATCTTTTGGACATGCTTTGTTCAAGTCCTTATAATCCACACACATTCTAAGCTTATTTCCTTTTTTAGGAATTACAACTACGTTTGCTAACCATTCGGGATACTTTACCTCCCGAATGGATCCTATTTTAAGGAGTTTGGTTACCTCGTCTTTTATTGGAGGAAAATATTTTCCTTATCAAGAGAAGGGAAAACATTTTCCAAAACTCCTTCTCAACCTTCCCTACCCTCATCAACTCTCCCCACCCCCTCTCTCCAAAAAAGGTTTTTTTTTTTTTTTTAAATTTCAGTTTTTCCGTTACCACCCACCCTACTACCCCTCCACCCCACCCCATCCCACCGCACCCCTCCCGCAAAAAAATATTATTTTTTTACCTTATTTTTTTTATTGCAATTTCAAATTTCTGTTTTTTCGTTTTTCTGCACCACCCATCCCCCAAATTATTTATGAATACTCTTGAGAAGTCATTTTTCTTAATTTGCGTACCAAACACCGGAAAATGAATAAGATTACTACTTATTTTCCTTCCACGGAAAATATTTTCCGTTATACCAAACACACCCTTAGTTCAAAAAGAATGATTCAATTCTAAGTTTGGAAACAATTTAACTTAAACTTCCATGAGTAGTTTTATGGTGTGTCTCACACAACTGATATTAGTCGTGTGAGGCTCCTTTTTGTCTCACAAATTTGTGGACCCCAATCTTACACTTCTGGGTCCACAAAAATCTGGGTCCACAAAAATCTGGGCCCACAAAATTGTGAGACAAAAAAGGTGCCTCATACAACTAGTGTCAGTTGTATGAGACACAAAATAAAATTTTCCGTTTAATCACTAATAGATGACACGAATTACAGTCAGAGGCAGTGCCAAAAACTAAAATTTATGGGTTCTGAAGCTGCCATTGCTTCTTTTAATTTTGGAGAACTTTAATTTGTCGATTTGCCTCTGTGAAGTAGTGAGGATGAACAAATCTGATTAATTAGTAGTGTCAATTTTGTTAGACTTGAAAAAAAGTCATGTGCTTTCTCTTGAATAGTTTAAATTATTGAATGAGACAATTTTCATAATTCAGTTACAACACAAGACCAGGATAGACAAGTTCTAACTTTCAGTTTCAGTGCCAACTATCAAAATAAGATATTCTGATTTTTGTCTTAATAAAAATATTAAATTCACAAGTGAATGTACGTGTAAAGACCTTAAATAATCATGCAAAAAAAGTGTTCCTTTTCTGTTTATTATGATCTTTAAACGATTCAGTATATTTTAACTTGAAGAATAAAAGAAAGAAAGAAAGAAAGAAAGAAAGAGAGGAAAGGGAATTAACAACCGTAAAGAGTTCATCGAAGCAAACTTAAGCCATGATCTTCCCATTTGATAATAACGGAAGATAACTGCACCGTCATATAATATTACTGCCACACGCAAAATCTAATTAATGATCACGCTTCCCATAAAGTAAAAAAAAAAATACTATTGTATACGGTCAAAATCATATGCCTCCGATTTATAGGCTCGAGGGTTCATCCTAGGCCCAAGTTCGGGCGAGGTCAGGTTCGAGCCCGGTGGACCAGGTTCGAGTTCGAAGACAGAACGCAATGCTCGAGAGATAGGAGTACGAAGAGTTCCAAGGCTGAGTATGCTCGACCCTGAAATAGTACCGTTATGCATTTACAACAAATTGAGTTAGATTCCTGCCACGTCCCCAAAATCATGGCGCAAATTCCGGAGTAGGATCGTACAATTCCGTACTAGGCAGTTAGACAGCAGTACCAAGAATATTCCTTACTGTAAATAGAAATATACTTTATTTAGGGTTCCCTTATTATATAAAGGGGGCCCCAATCATTTGTAACATCATCTAATCATTGAAGCAAAGAATATACTCTCTACTTTTTGCCTACTGTTCATCATAATTGTCCTTTAGCACTGCTGCTTGATCACGCCCAACTATGCCTTATAAAAAGGACTTTGCGGACGTTGCAAATATAACCCGAGTATTACGCCTAGGGTCGAATCCACAGAGAGTTAACCTATCAACCACTATCTTCAGACCCACTAATTCTTCAGAGCCAGCTTCCCAAATATTCAAATCTCAGTTGAGTGTTCTTTAATAACTAGCTTGCAAATAACTAAATGGTTGTAACTAAGTAAAAATTAAAGATTGTAAACAATTATGAGAAAAAGCTAAGGCAATGATTTCCCCTATTGATGGAATCCCTTCTGTTTATGCTCATACAAATTTACCCACACATCTCTATCAATCATGAACGCTAATCTTACCGTAAATCTCTCCCGAGTAATCACAGTAATTTACTATTGCACTCTCCCGAGATACACTAGCTTACTTTATGTAGCACAATTCAATTTAGATTGCACCCAGGGCTTCGTTATTCCTAATCCCGCCTTTAAACCCGCAATTATAGATTCCTCTAATAATCTAGGAGTGGTGTTGTTCAACAATACCCTAAATATGCACTCTTTTCCAAGTTATGCACACTAAATAGGCACAGCTAATTGAGGATCCTGTCAATTAACTACAACGAACACGAAGTTGAACAAATAAAGATTAAACTAGCAATTTGTATTCACATAAACAAGAAGTTCATCACCCAATAGGTTCCATCAACGCCTTAGACAAGGAATTTAGCTACTCATGACTATGGGAATATAAACTAAGCTTGAATTCATCATAAAATCAAAAGAAAGAAGAAAGATGTTTAGAGTACTTTCTCACAATTGTTTTCCTTGCTAAGAAACCTAAAAAAATCAATACATACATCTCTTGGGCGAAGTCTAATGTTTTAAATAGGGTTTAGGTCTAAAAATCCCGTAATTGACACTTTGGTCCCAGAAGTTTCTGCGTCTGCCGCGGTTCTGCAGCGGTCGCGGTAAAACCGCGGCCAAACACCCTCGCGGATTCTCACAACTTCTGCAGCTGCTTCCCACCGCGGTTCTGCCGCGGTCGCGGTGAAACCGCGGTGGATTCAGTTCTCTGAATCTTCGGCCTGTTTTTGCACGGGTCACTTAGGAAATTTCACAGTTGGCCTCTTTTTCATCACTTTTGACTCCAAAACTGCTCCTTAGCCGTCTTTATACATATATCACCTACAAATCATGAAAAGCACTAATAAGAGCATTTTGTCATCACTTTTAGCATTAAAACTACACAAGAAGGTGATTATTTAAGGTGTGATTATAGTCAAATTTACCTATTATCAACACCCCACACTTAAATCTTTGCTCGTCCTCGAGCAACTAAACCACACTTCTAGGCCTAACTGCTCAATGCATTGCCCCAATTTATGTCACACCTGCTATTATCAATGATCGACCCAAGCAGTGCACAATCATATCTCAATTGCAGACTCTCATGCCAAGACACACTTGTGCTCACTCTAATTACTCTAACAGAGGTGAAGACTCACTTTTTCTTCCTGAGTCACATGCCCTCACATGAACAAAATTTGAGAGAAGTTCCACACACATAAAATTCAACAACAAGGAACCATATATAGAAAGAATTCACTCACTCTCAGCAAAGAGCATTCACATGCCACACAGACACACCATAAGCTTGCCCCTAGTGTAATACTCCACTAATCGAGCCATTCAGTCAAAGATCAAGAGGTCTTTATAGGTTGTAATATAGGCTAAGGGACGAGTAGGATATATTTGGATATAGTGACTAACCTCCCTAAGCACTTTTAATACACACTTCTTTTTATTTCACCTTCATGTTCAACCCAATCATTATTCCGCATTTTGTTTCACTTGTGACCCCCACTTTTCTTTAGGTACAACTGGCTTTTTTTTTTTTTAATGAACTAGCTTGCAAATAATAATGGCTTGTAACTA
>NW_017672819.1:89878-167407 GCF_001879085.1 Nicotiana attenuata
AGTAAAAATAAGATTGTAAACATTATGAGAAAAGCTAAGGCAATGATTTTTCCCTATTGATCGGAATCCCTTCTGTTTATGCTCATACAAATTTACCCACACATCTCTATCAATCATGAACGCTAATCTTACCATAAATCTCTCCCGAGTAATCACAGTAATTTACTATTGCACTCTCCCGAGATACACTAGCTTACTTTATTTAGCACAATTCAATTTAGATTGCACCCAGGGCTTCGTTATTCCTAATCCCGCCTTTAAACCCGCAATTATAGATTCCTCTAATAATCTAGGAGTGGTGTTGTTCAACAATACCCTAAATATGCACTCTTTTCCAAGTTATGCACACTAAATAGGCACAGCTAATTGAGGATCCTGTCAATTAACTACAACGAACACGAAGTTGAACAAATAAAGATTAAACTGGCAATTTGTATTCACATAAACAAGAAGTTCATCACCCAATAGGTTCCATCAACGCCTTAGACAAGGAATTTAGCTACTCATGACTATGGGAACATAAACTAAGCTTGAATTCATCATAAAATCAAAAGAAAAGAAGAAAGAAGTTTAGAGTACTTTTTCACAATTGTTTTCCTTGCTAAGAAACCTAAAAAAATCAATACATGCCTCTCTTGGGCGAAGTCTAATGTTTTAAATAGGGTTTAGGTCTAAAAATCCCGTAATTGACACTTTGGTCCCAGAAGTTTCTGCGCCTGCCGCGGTCGCGGTAGAACCGCGGCCAAACACCCTCGCGGATTCTCACAACTTCTGCAGCTGCTTCCCACCGCGGTTCTGCCGCGGTCGCGGTGAAACCGCGGTGGATCCAGTTCTCTGAATCTTCGGCCTGTTTTTGCACGGGTCACTTAGGAAATTTCACAGTTGGCCTCTTTTTCAACACTTTTGACTCCAAAACTGCTCCTTAGCCGTCTTTATACATATATCACCTACAAATCATGAAAAGCACTAATAAGAACATTTTGTCATCACTTTTAGCATTAAAACTACACAAGAAGGTGATTATTTAAGGTGTGATTATAGTCAAATTCACCTATTATCACTGCTCTTACTTTATTTTTCTTGCTTAAATTGTTCTTAATATTCTAAACCTACCTTGAGGTCATTGCTGCTGAGTTATATTGGTTTGATTCACTTATTTCTTTTACTTCTACCTTATATTTCCTTATTATTAATTGGTATTGAATCTAATCACGTATCTTTAAAAACACAAATTAAATTTAATTGTTACTCGCATTTTCAAGGTAAACAACTATGATAAAATTCAAGGTAATACTCGAAGTTGCTGGCATATTTTCTCAGTTATGTCTTCAGACTCCAGAGTCCAGCCTTTCAGGTGCAACAACCCATCCTGTTGATTGCACTTCGCATGCTGATCAACTAAAGCAAGTTTTCCAAAACCATTCACAAAGTGAGGCTATTCGTTAGAGAATTTTTGAGAGAACAAATCTACGAATGATTATCAAATGAAAGTCTTGACAATTAATGTTGAGAAAGGGATTTTATGCCTTAATTATGGGGTTCTAAAGCACTATAGTTCAAAATATATATAATCGCATAGCGAAGCTTTATGTGAAGAAAATGACCTAAAGTATAACTAGCATTAGTGTAAGATATTTTGGGAAGTTGTAAAAGAGCTTGTAAAAGAAAGCTATAAAGAAAACTACTATACCATTGTCGCAAGTCCCTTCTCTTTATCGCGAGCGGCATACCAATTAAAAGAAAAGCGTTATCTATGGAGACGAATATATGATATTTGGAGTTATCGTTTGTGCAATGTCTCTAACCGAAAATGAGCGATCTATTATGTTTACCCTCAAAATCGGATAACAATTGAATTTGTAAGTGATTTTAAGAATATGCAGGATTAACTTGACACAAAGCGATAAATTAAGTTGCAATTGAAATAAATAATGATAAAGTAAATTCAAACCACACGAATTGAACAATTACAGTCTTGGAAGGTCAGTCACACTCAAACTGGATGCACTTCGATCAGTATCAAGATACAAAAGAATAAAAGCTTAAAGAGAGAAATAATAATGTATTGCTTTGGAATGCGTGTTACCATGTGTCAAATGAATTATTAGACCCCCTTTATATAGTAGAGGAGTCATACTTTAGGTACAATTCTATAAAAGGTAAAAAAATCTCTTGATTTGCCGATTGCCGGTTCCTTATTGATACGTGCCGAGATTCCCGCTGCAATATCCGACCGATCACAGATATTTCAGTCTTCTGTTGGCTATGCTATCAATGTTTCTTCGAGCTCGTTTGGGGCCAGGGTCGATTCCGGTATCACGGCCTCGATATTCTCAAAGGCAGGCGTTCTAACCCCGGGTTCTAGCCCGGTGGGACTTGGGGTCGATCTTCAGTCCTTCATTGCCATGTTCCTAGCCCGACCTACCATGTCGTAGGTGAGCTCGATTTCGACCGTATAAAAATAGTCCCCTGATTTTTCGGTGAGTAGATGACGAGAAACGACCTGAGCTTCTGATTCTTGCTTTGATATCCCGCGACAGAAACAAAACAAGCGAAACATCTCGTCAGTCAAGTCTTAATGGCATCAAATACATGTCAGCTGCCGGTCGGCCATTTATGGATGTGAACTGCCGCTGAAATACTATAAATAGCTCTTCCTTTATTCATTCCAACTTTACATCCAAACCTTCTACCCTCGTACCTTAGAAATCTCAATATTTTCTGGCACTATATCCTGGTTTTTTGAGATCTTTTGTAAGAACTTTTGTTCGTCTTCATCCCAAACCATCAAGTGTACTCCTTTAACTTCCTCTTTTTCCTCATTTTTCCTCCATTTTCAAAGAAAATGGCAAAGACTTCAAAAACCGTTTCCCAAAAAGAAACTCCTTCTACCTCGCGGCTGGCTACCGAGGAGACCGTTTCGTGTACTGCTGTCGAGGAACCAGTACCGAACCCCGATTGAAAATGTTCGTCCTTGGAGGATGCTCGGTAACCGCCGATTTCAAGTTTGAAAAACCGTCCCCCATACAAGGCCGGTGTGAGGAGGTCTCTAGATACATATGCTCGATCATTGAAGAAGTCCTCCCTACGGTCAAAAAGGATTGCAATCGGGTTGAAAAGCACGTGGTGGTTCCCGATCTCGACGAAGATATCATCACCCACGTCGAGGGATACTTAAGTGTTTATACTGATCCCTTTACATTGGGCCCATTGGATCCAGTCATCATCGACTTCTGCAAAAGATATGAGGTATGCCTCGATCAAATTCACCATTCATTCTAGAGGATCGTGATCCTTCTTCGGTTCTTCATGAGCAAGATCGACGGATGCTCGTTCACCGAAGACCACCTCATGCGCCTATACAGTCCCCGAATCTTTAGGGTGGGTAGCGGCTGATCAAGCTTGCGCGTCGGGCTAGTAAAGCCCCTTTCTCGAGTATTGATGAAGATCGGGATCGAGGCTTGCTAGGCCGTTTTTTCCGAGTGAGGACTTTGGACTTGATCCCAGCTGAGCACATCCGTTACCCGAGAAGTGGAATATATCACGTAAGTAAAATTTCGTTTTCAAAATTTAATTTCACGTTTTTTTCCTTCCTTCTTATCGGTGCTTTATGGTTGTGCAGCTGTCGCTCGGGTCCCGAATGCAGTCCCTCAACTCAAGGAGTGGGTCGAGGGCATCGTGTTACAAAGGCCATATTTCGAGCGCTCATGGCGCGAACTTTCGAAGGTCCACTAGGAGGCCCGTTCCCATGGTGAGATTCCTTTCCCATGTAAGTAATATTTGGGTTCCTCTCGTGTCATTAAGTCCTCACTTGTTTCATTTCCTTTTGCAGGTTTATCCAAGGATGTCACACTGAGGCCTCCATCTGGTGGCGAGAACTTCCCCCCGAGTCACCTGCTCCGAGACAAGGTGATGAGAAGAAAAGAAAAAGGACTCCGAATTCTCCGAACTCAGAAAAGAAGAAACCAAGGAGAAGGCTGGTGCGCAAATCCAAAGAAAGCACTAGCACTCGAGCACCATCTTCGGATTCAGTCTATCGGTTGAGGGATGAATACAAAGAAGAAGAAGAAGAAGCCTTCGATCTGATGGCCCGCGTGTCGTTGCAACTCAAAGGGCAAGGGGCCTCCGAACCGGAGAAAGGCGAGGTCGATCTGCTTCAAGTTAGGGAGGCCGATGAGGAGGCCGGGGTCGAGGCTTCCCGGGACGTAGACAATGCCGCAAAGGAATTTCACGGTCTGGTAGATATCACTGACTCACCTTCATTCACGGAGTCCATGTATAACGAGGCTCAAATGGTACAAGAAAGTCCCAACAAGGGGGCACATGCGGCGGACAACCCCTTCCGCGGCTTTTTTGATGGTGTGGATTCTACTGCCACGGAAGACGCCACTGTACTGAGTGACTTAAAGGTGCCGAAGAAGAATCCATCTTCGGGGACAAGCGGGCCTTCTTAAAGCACGAAACTAATCAACCGGTTCCCAGCTCCGAGTGTGGAACCCCACCGGAAGCGATCGATCGTAATCTCTATTCCGGAGGATGCCCAGGTCCTCTTTGCCCCCGTTAGGGTGGCCAGCTACCTACGGTGTCTATTTATAGAGCAAGATCAATCCAAAATGAATGAGGTGGACGCGCCCTAACTGTTCAAGGAAGCACAACAGGAGCTAAACCGGGTAACTTCAGATACCTCTTGATGACTTTTTAATTTGTACTTAGACTAATTTATAGATAATCCTAATATTTTTCTTTGTGTTTGTAGGCCTCGGTGCTTCATCATGAGACTTTTCTCCGATATCGGGCCGAGGTCCGAGGGCTCACTGAGAAGAGAGAGACTTACAAACTTCTACGACAGCAACATGAATGGGAGGCTAAGAGCCTCCGAGCTGAGCTAAAGGTGACTTGTAAGGAGTACGCCGACCTGGTCGAGCAGGTAAAAATATTTGAGGTTAGTGACGATGAGGTAGACTCGGTGACTAAAGATCGGAATCCACAGGTCCAACAGAAGATTGATCGGATCGACCAGCTCCGAGCTGAGATAGATGCTGTCAAGGCTGAGACCGACGAATGGAGAGGTAGGATGGACCGCCTGGCCTCGAAAAAGGAGGTTGCTCGGGCGTAGCTGACTTCCTGAGGTCCAGCTTCGAGCGGCAAAGGAAAAGGCCGAGGTTCAGGCCAAAAAGGTTGAGGAGCTCCAATCTCAGTTAAGTTCGGCCGTCTCTAATCGAGAAACATTGGCCAAGGAGCTTGAAATAACTAATTCGGTGGTTGTGGTGGTTAAAGTCAATACCGACGAGATGGTGGCCCAAGATCGAATGAAGGATATCATCGAGCACGCGAAGCGGCTATCCCGAAGGATAGGCCTCGAGGAAATCCATGCTCAGGGTTTCGACTTGTGGCCGAAATTGAAAGTGCTAAGGGCTCGAAGCCGAGGTCGAGAAGTTGGCTTATCCCGAGGATGAAGAAGACTCTGAGGTTCGAGCGGATCAGAGGGTGGAGGAGACTCCGAAGACCTTGACGATGAGGTGGACTCCGGTGAGACCAGGCTGTTTAAGCGCCTTGTACATTTTTCTTTGTTTTTTGTATTTTTGTACTTGTGTACTTTTGTACTTTTTGTCAAGGCCATTTGCCCTTTGTAAAGACTATATGTATATATAATACAAGGCTTATTTTTCCCTTCGACAATCTCTGAGTTTTGTTTTCCTTTGCTTTATTATTTATATTTGCAAAGATCGAAATGACTTAACATGAAATAGTTAGGTAATGTTTGGAGGTTCGAACAGGCCTTGCCTTTGAAATTATTTTGTTTAAGTCATCGTGGGGGTTCGGTATGACCGAAAACTTTTCCCCAAGGTACTTATAATTTTTTAGATTATAGTTTGCCGAGGGTAGCCTTTAGAACGGGTTAAGAAATTTTGAAGGCCTTGTTTATTATTACGGGTCTCGGACGTCTCAGAGCCGTTTTAATATGGCCGTAGCCTTTTTAGTTTAGGTGTTGCCCAGTGGGCTTGTTACCCCGAGTTATCCGGGCTTGCCTAAGATAACAGTCCCCGAATAGGGATGGCCGTAGCCTTTAAGGTTCTGGCATTGCCTAATAGGTCTTGTGCCCCCGCGCTCTGATATCTCGGGTTGTCCGAGTTTGTCTTTGGATGGCAGTCCCCGAGTGGGAGTGATCGTTTGAACTCGGATTAATGCGTCCCTTGGGCTCGATACCTTTAGGGGATCGGATGTAGGAAATTCCTTACTATAAAAGACAAATTTTTAAGGGACAAGAGCCGTTTTAATATGGCCGTAGCCTTTTTAGTTCAGGTGTTGCCCAGTGGGCTTGTTACCCCGAGTTATACGGGCTTTCCTAAGATAACAATCCCCGAATGGGGATGGCCGTAGCCTTTAAAGTTCGTCCGTTACCTAATAGGTCTTGTGCCCCCGAGCTCTGATAGCTCGAGCCATCCGAGTTTGTCTTTGGACGGCAGTCCCCGAGTAGGAGTGGTCGTTTGAACTCGGATTAAGGCGGCCCTTGGGCTCGATACCTTTAGGGGATCGGATGTAGGAAATTCCTTAATAAAAAATAAAAAAATTTAAGGGACAAGATATTTATCCGTAAGGTCTAACTTCATTTTTTTCTTGTGCGTAATAGTTACACATGTGTACAAGTTTTGTGCCAGGGCTCGAGCAGTCTATGCAGGCACGGTTCGGCCCTTACAGTAAAACCTAACGATCGAGCCAAGACCATCCAATCACAAATTTTCTTTCCTTGCTAAAGTCGTTATCCGAGGGTAATGCCCCCCAGTGTTCGGGGCCGATCGTAGAGAGGCCTCGAATACTGCTGTCGTGATCTTCGATACCGGTTCGTAACAAACCTTCAATTCTAAGTTAGCACGATTTACTGCTACCTCGTTAAAAACCTTGCCGGAAAACCCATTTGGGACAAAACCGGTTTAAGGGAAAAAGAGTGCAACACGTGCTTTCAGGCCTAAAAGTTATGTCTTTCTTTGACAGTCACCTGCAAGTGTTAGTTCAAAATACAAATAAGTAAAAGGAATGAATGGGTCGTACCTTAGTAGTAATATCGCTTCAAGTGAGTTATGTTCTAGTTGTTCGGTAGTTGCTCGCCATTCATTGTTCCGAGTTTGTACGATCCCTTACCAGTGATTTTTATAATTTGATAAGGACCTTCCCAGTTCAGTCCCATCTTCCCTTCATTCGGGTTCCAGGTACTTAGTGTGACCTTCCTTAACACCAAGTCCCCGACATTAAAATGTTGAAGGTTGGCTCTTTGATTGTAATACCTATCGATTCACTGCTTTTGGGCAGCCAATCGGATAAGGGCGGCTTCGCGCCTTTCATTTAATAGCTCCAGGCTTGTATTCATGGCCTCGTCTTTCGATCCCTTAGTTGCATATCAGAACGTGAGACTTGGTTCTCCAACTTCGACCGGTATTAGAGCTTCGACGCCGTAAACTAGCGAGAATGGGGTGGCCCCTATACTGGACTTTGAGGTCGTACGGTATGCCCATAGGATTTCGGGCAAGATTTCCTTCCATTTTCCTTTGGCGTCGGTTGACCTTTTTTTGAGGTTTTGGAGTATGGTTTTGTTGGTCGATTCTGCTTGTCCATTCCCACTAGGGTGGTAGGGTGTTGATAGGATCCTTTTGATCTTATGGTCTGCCAGAAACTTGCTTACTTTGCTGACGATGAGCTGCTTCCTGTTGTCGCATACGATCTTGGCCGTCATTCCGAACTGACATATGATGTGGTCCCAAATGAAATTGATGACTTCTTTTTCTCTGACCTTCTTATATGCTTGGGCTTCCACCCACTTAGAAAAATAGTCATTCATAAATAATATAAATTGAGCCTTACCGGGTGCCCATGGAAGGGGGCTAATGATGTCCATTCCCCACTTCATGAATGGCCATGGTGACAAAACCGAATGCAACAGCTCCTCGGGTTGATAAATCATCGGAGAATGTCTTTGACATTCATCACATTTTCGTGCGAACTCCTTTGTGTTCTTTTCCATATCGATTCAGTAGTAGCCGGCTCTAATTATTGTTCGAACCAATAATTCGGCGCCTGAATGATTTTCGCATGTGCCTTCGTCGATTTCCCTCAGAAAGTAGTCGGTATCTCTTGGCCCTAGACATCAAATGTTCTTCTGAACAGGGTTCCGTCTTCGGACAAACTAAACCGGGCTGCCTTCGTACATAGGGCCCTCGATTCTTTTGGATCCGGGGGCAGTTTTCCGGTCTTCAGCTATTCTATATATTTGTTTCTCCAGTTCTAAGTCAGGCTCGTCGAACTTATATAGGCCCGGCCTTCTTCCACTACTGATCTCATGAGTTGTACGATCGCCCCCGAGTTGAACTCATCGTCCTCGACCGCCGACCCAGGTTAGCAAGGACATCGGCCTTACTGTTTTGATCCCGACGTGTTAGAGAGTCCACTCCTTGAATTGATGTAATGTCACCTGCAACTTATCTAGGTACCTTTGCATTTGTTCCTCTCTGAACTCTAACGTCCCATTAACTTGGTTCACCACGAGGAGGGAGTCGCACTTAGCTTCGATTACCTCCGCCCCCAAGCTTTTGGCTAGTTCGAGACCTACAATCATGACCTCATATTCGGCCTCGTTGTTATTCAATTTTATAGTGCTAATAGATTGTCTATCTACATTGCCCGTTGGTGGCTTCAATACGATGCCAAGTCCGGACCCTTTTGCGTTCGAGGCGCCATTTATAAAAAGGGTCCAGATCCCCGAAGAGTTCCCTAAGTTTAGCAATAATTCTCTTTCAACTTCGGTATTAGGGCGGGCGTAAAGTCGGCCACAAAGTCTGCCGAAATTTGAGATTTAATGGCAGTCAGGGGCTGATATTCAATATCGTACCCACTGATTTCCATGGCCTATTTGGTTAGTCTTCCCAAGAGCTCGGGATTATGCATAACATTCATCAACAGGTAAGTAGTCACAACACATATGGGGTGACATTGGAAGTATGGTTTTAGTTTCCTAGAGGCACTTAGCAAAGTGAGCGCCAGCTTTTCTAGGTGAGGGTACCTAGTTTCGGCCTCGCCAAGTGTCCTAATAACATAGTAGATTGGGAATTGCGTACCTTTCTCTTCTCGAACCAGGTCTCCTCTTACCGCTATCTCCGATACTTCCAAGTACTTGTATAGTTGTTCATATGTCTTCGTCGTGTGAAGCAGTGATGGGCTCGATAGATATCGCTTGAGTTCCTCCAAGGCCCGTTGGCACTCCGGGTCCATGAGAAGTTATTCTTCTTCTTCAATAGTGAGAAAAATCAGTGACTCTTGTCGGAGGACCTCGATATGAATCACCCCAGGGCGGCTATGCATCTGGTTAATCTTTGCACGGCCTTTACGTTGTCCACAACCGTGATATCTTTGATGGCTTCGATCTTGTCGGGGCAGATCTCGATTCCCCGGTTGGACACCATGAATCCGAGGAATTTACCTGATCCAACTCAAAATGCACATTTCTTCGGGTTCATCTTCATATTATATTTCTTCAATATGCTAAAGGTTTCCTGCAAATGTTTCAAATGGTCCTCTACTCGCAGGGACTTAACCAACATACTGTCAAAGTAAACCTCTATTGATTTTCCTATTTGTTCCTCGAACATCTGGTTTTCTAGGTGTTGGTAAGTGATACCGGCATTTTTTAATTCGAATGGCATCATGTTATAGCAGTATGTGTTGTATTTGGTGATGAAGGAGGTTTTTTCCTGGTCGTCCGGGTTCATTCGTATTGGGTTGTACCAAGAGTAGGCGTCGAGAAAACTGAGGCTCTCGTGGCCGGTCATGGCATCGATCATGTGATCGATGTTGGGCAAAGGGAAGGAGTCCTTGGGACATGCCTTATTCAAATCCTTATAGTCTATACACATCTTTTATTTTGTTCCCCTTTTTAGGGACTACCACTACGTTTGCTAACCAATCCAGGTATTTAACATCCCGAATAGACCCTATTTTAAGGAGTTTAGATACCTCGTTCTTGATGAAAGCATGTTCGACCTCGGACAGGGTCTCCTCTTATGCTTGACCGGGTGAAACTTTGGGTCCAAGCTTAGCTTGTAAGTGGTTATTTCCGGCGGAATCACTGTCATATCGAGGTGGGACCAAGTGAAACAATCTTCGTTAGTTATAAGAAATTGAATGAGTTTTTTCCTGAGCTTGAAGCATAACCCCATGCCCAGGTATACCTTTCGATCGGGCGAGTGTTCACTTAGTACAACTTGCTCCAGTTCCTCGACCGTTGATTTGGTAGCATCGGAATCATCGGGGGCTGTGAAGGATCTGGGAACTCCGTAGTCGTCGTCCTTATCTACCCTTCGTTCTTCCAATCCTGTCAAGGCTAGTATCGGTGATTGAAATTTCGCCCCATCTTTCACCATTCGATTCAGATTGCCCGATGTCGAAAGTGTTGATATCGGGATCACCTCATCGACCGAGAACATCTCTTTGGCGGCTAGTTGTTCCCCATAAACTGTTTTGACTCCTCCGGGTGTTGGGAATTTCAGCACCTAGTGCAGTGTCAAGGGTACTGCTCTCATGTTGTGAATCTATGGCCTCCCGAACAAAGAGTTGTATCTCATATCCCCTTCGATTACATGGAACTTGGCTTCTTGTACGTTCTGGTGATGTTCACTGGTAACGTTATCTCCCCTTTAGTGGTCTCGCATGCCATGTTGAACTCGTTCAGGACTCAAATCGCAGGTATGATCTGGTCTTGTAGGCCGAGTTATTCCACGACCCTTGATCTGATGATGTTGGCTGAGCTACCTGGATCAATTAACATACGCTTAGTTCGAGATTTATTTACGAGTACCGATATTACCAGTGCGTCGTTGTGGGGCTGTACGATTCCCTCAGCGTCTTCGTATTTAAAGACAAGGTTCCTTCTGGTACGTAATCTTGAGTTTGTTTTTCCCTTGTGATGGATACTTTGGTGCGCTTCGGCATCGGCCCCTAGGGAATGTCGACCCCATCGATGATCATGTTAATGATGTGCTGAGGTTCCTCCTACTCAGTCTGCTTATTGGAATCCCTGTTCCTGAAGTGGTTCTTGGCCCGATCACTCAGGAACTCTCGAAGATGCCCGTTGTTGAACAGCCGGGCCACCTCTTCTCTTAATTGTCAGCAGTCTTCTATTATATGGCCATGAGTTCCGTGATATTTGCATATTAGGTTGGGATCCCTTTGGGATGGATCACACTGTAAAGTTCTAGGCCATTTGGCATCTTTGATGCGCCTGATGGTAGATACAATAGTGGTGGCATCGACATTGAAGTTGTACTCTAATAATCTCGGTGCTTCTTTAGGTTCGACGGGCCTGTCGAAGCTGTTTTGCTCACGAGTCCCCCGTTGCTCTGACCTAGATCACTTATCCTTTCATTTCTTATAGAGTTTCGCACGGACCAACTGCTTTTTCGGTCTCTGTTGTACGGCTGATACCGATCCCTATCTAATCTCGATTCACGAACTATGTCTCTCTTGACTCTGTCGATGGTTCTGACGGGATATACGGACCCGGAAGGGGCCCCAAGCTTATCATCTTTGACCCTGATTTTTGATTAATACCGGTTATGGACAGCGGCCCAAGTGACAGTTGGATATTCTACCAAGTTTTGTTTCAGCTACTTTGAAGCCAACGAGCTCTGAATGTTGAGTCCCTGGGTGAAAGCCAGAACTGCCCAATCATCAGCGACCGGTGGCAGGTCCATCCGTTCCATTTGAAACTGGGGCACGAATTCTTTGAGCATCTCATTATCCTTCTGTTTTACTTTGAAAAGGTCTGACTTCCTGGTCTCGACCTTAATAGCTCCGGCGTGTGCTTTTACAAAGGAATCTGTAAGCATAGCAAACGAGTCAATAGAATAGGTAAGTTGTGATACCATATCATAGCTCAATTTGATAGGGTCTTCCCGAACTTTTTCAACAAGACAGACTCGATCTCATCATCCTCCAAATCGTTCCCTATGATGGCACATGTGTAGGAGGTTACATGCTCATTTAGTTCGGTTGTTCCGTTGTACTTAGGAATTTCGGGAATGCAGAACTTCTTAGGGATCAACTTTGGAGCCGCGCTCGGAGCAAAAGGTTTTTGCACGAACTTCTTGGAATCTGTTAAAATAGTTATGTGAATGTATGTAATTAGTTCTAGTCCCTTATGTAATATGAGTAGGTTATGTGTTATGTATACATATAAATAGGGCGTATTGTAACATAGAAAATTAATAAATATAATCTTCCCGTGTCATATTTCTCACATGGTATCAGAGCGGCAGTGAGAAAACATCCGGGAAAGAAAACCCACCCAAAACAGTCGTTGTGCTTCAAATCCGGCGACCTTTTAGGGTTGTTTGTCGAAAAAAAACAATTTCCATCGGTGTTGTGCGAAAACCAACACCACCACGAGGTAGATCAGCTTCCGGCAACCAACCCATAAAAATTTCTCCAGCAGACCCCCTCCCACGCGCCCTGACGCGCCGGCGGGGAAATATTTTCCGGCGAGTCTCCGTCGTCACGCACTGGCACGTGAGGCTTCTTCCGGCCATTTTTTGGCTGAGCTTCTTCAGAACAACCTGGTCGCACAGCAAATCCGAGCCTACCCATACCTTATTCTTTTTATTCCGATCACTTTGAGATTTTCCGGCAACTACACTGACTTTCCGGCATCTATGGTGATTTTTTCCGACAAAACATTTGGAGAGCTTACTTAGGAGGTTATTCCGAGTCTTTTCATTCAAGTTTAAATCAAATTCCGACCACTTTTATATTCTCCGGCGCAACATTATAATGGCATTCGTATCAGAAGCCTTTAACTCAGAATCCGTTGGATCCAATTCATTGGATCCAATCCAGATGGTTTCATTACCAGATTATATTGAGTTCCTTCAGTACAAAGCACGTAAATAGACATCTTCAGGATTAGCCTCCGTTGTTCCAACAGATAGTAGCATGACTTGTGTCTCCCAATCTTCAACCTCTGAGTCTTGGGTCATTGATTCAGGTGCATCTAATCATATTTCTGGTAACAAATCTCTTTTTACTAGTATTTCATATTCTCAATCTCTTCCAACAGTCACAATGGCCAATGGGTCTCAAGCCATGGCAACTGCAATAGGTCAAGCAAGTCCACTTCCTTCCTTACTTTTAGACTCAGTTCTTTATGTTCCTGGTAGTCCTTTTAATCTCATAGCCGTTAGTCGCTTAGCCAAATCACTTAAATCTGCTGTTTTATTTCTTGATGACCTTGTTTTTATACAGGAACGCAGTACGGGGCGAATCATTGGTACCGGATGTGAATCAGATGGACTTTATTAACTTATCCTTGCAAAATCACATGGACTCGCATCTTGTCTTCCTTCAACAACTTGTCCCGTTATTGATTCACCAGATTTATTACATAAACGGTTGGGACATCCTAGTTTGTCAAAACTTCAAAAAATGGTACCTGGCTTATCTCACTTGTCCACTCTAGAATGTGAGTCATGTCAGCTCGATAAGCATACCCGCTCCCATTTCC
This sequence comes from Nicotiana attenuata, assembly GCF_001879085.1. NCBI lineage: Eukaryota > Viridiplantae > Streptophyta > Magnoliopsida > Solanales > Solanaceae > Nicotiana > Nicotiana attenuata. Next base: position 103,422 of record NW_017672819.1, read on the forward strand.
CGCGGCGGTTTGATAATCGAGCAGAGTCACCTTTTACTTTAGTCCATTCAGATGTTTGGGTCCTAGTCGGGTCAGTTCTACCTTGGGATTCCGCTACTTTGTCAGTTCATTGATGATTATTCCAGGTGCACTTGGATATTTTTGATGAAAAATCGATCTGAGTTGTTTTCTATTTTCCAGACCTTCCACGCTGAAATTCAAAATCAATTTGGGGTTTCTATCCGCGCATTTCGTAGTGATAATGCCCTAGAGTATTTGTCTTCCCCATTTTAGCAGTTTATGAACTCCCATAGGATCATTCATCAAACATCTTGTCCGTACACATCCCAACAAAATAGGGTAGCTGAAAGAAAGAATAGACATCTTATTGAAATTGCTCGTACCTTACTCATACAATCTCATGTTCCGCTGTGTTTTTTGGGGGATGCAGTTCTTACATCTCGCTATCTTATTAATCGTATGCCATCTTTAGCTATCCAGAATCAAGTTCCATTCTCTATCATGTTTCCCCACTTACCTTTGTTCTCTCTTCCCCCCCCCCCCCCGTGTCTTTGGGAGTACGTGTTTTGTTCATGACCTTACTCCAGGAAAAGATAAGTTAGCTCATCATGCTCTTAAGTGCATATTTCTAGGTTACTCGAGAACGCAAAAGGGATATCGATGTTATTCTCCTGACCTCCAGCGGTTTCTTATGTCTGTTGATGTTACCTTCTTTGAAACCCAATCATACTTCACAAGTCCAGTTAATCACTTAGACATTTCTGAGGTGCTACCAGTTCCATCTTTTGGAGATTCAGTCACTATATCCCATTCATCTTCCTCCATAGATCCAGTTGCAGCTCTACCACCTATAGCTCAAGTGCCACCACCGAGTCCAGTGCCACCTCCTAGTCTAGTTCCACCAACTATAGCTCTAGTGCCACCACCTAATCCAGTTCAACCTTCTACAGCTCCACCACTGCTGACTTATCATCGTCGTCCGCCCCCCAGCATCAAGCCCAGCTGATTCATGTCCTGCACCTAACCCTGCTAATACTGCGGACTTTTCTCCTCTTAGTCAACCGATTGCACTACGAAAAGGTATGCGGTCCACACTTAATCCTAATCCCCCTTATGTCGGTTTAAGTTACCATCGTCTGTCATCATCCCACTGTGCATTTGTATCATCTTTGTCCTCTGTTTCTATCCCTAAGTCTATAGGTAAAGTACTGTCTCATCCAGGGTGGCGACAGGCTATGATTGACGAGATGTCTTCTTTACATACGAGTGGCACTTGGGAGCTTGTTCCTCTACCTTCGGGTAAATCGACTGTTGGTTATTGCTGGGTGTATGCAGTCAAAGTTGGTCCAGATGGCCAGTTTGATCGACTTAAGGCTCGTCTTGTTGCCAAAGGGTATACTCAAATATTTGGACTCGATTACAGTGATACTTTCTCTCCGTGGCTAAAATAGCATCAGTCCGCCTTTTTCTATCCATGGTTGTTGTTCGCCATTGGCCTCTCTATCAGTTGGATATTAAGAATGCTTTTCTTCATGGTGACCTTGAGGATGAGGTTTATATAGAGCAACCACCTGATTTTGTTGCTCAGGGGGAGTCTAGTGGCCTTGTATGTCGATTGCGCCGGTCCCTCTATGGTCTAAAGTAGTCTCCTCGAGCCTGGTTTGGTAAGTTCAGCACAGTTATTTAGGAGTTTGGCATGACTCGTAGTGAAGCTGATCACTCTGTATTTTATCAACATTCTGCTTCAAATCTCTGTATTCATCTGGTTGTTTATGTTGACGATATTGTTATTGCCGGCAATGATCAGGATGGTATTAGTAAGTTGAAGCAACATCTCTTTCAGCACTTTCAAAATAAGGATCTGGGCAGATTAAAGTATTTTCTGGGTATTGAGGTCGCTCAGTCTAGCTCAGGTATTATGATCTCACAACGGAAGTATGCCTTAGATATTCTTGAGGAGACAGGAATGACAGGTTGTAGACCTATTGACACTCAGATGGATCCGAATTCTAAACTTCTACCAGGACAGGGGGAGCCTCTTAGCGATCCTGCAAGATATAGGCGGTTGGTTGGTAAATTAAATTACCTCACAGTGACTGGACCTGACATTTCCTTTCCTGTGAGTGTTGTGAGTCAGTTTATGGATTCTCCCTGTGATAGTCATTGGGATGCACTTATCTGCATTCTTCGGTATATAAAATCAGCTCCAAGCAAAGGCTTATTGTTTGAGGATTGAGGCCATGAGCAGATAGTTGGATACTCATATGCTGATTGGGCAAGATCACCTTTTGATAGACGTTCTACATCTGAATATTGTGTCTTAGTAGGAGGAAATTTAGTGTCTTGGAAGAGCAAGAAACAAAATGTGGTTGCTCGGTCTAGTGCAGAAGCAGAATATCGAGCAATGGCTATGGCGACATGTGAGCTAATTTGGATCAAATAGTTGCTCAAGGAGTTGAAATTTGGTGAGATTAGTCAGATGGGACTTGTGAGTGATAATCAAGTTGCTCTTCATATTGCGTCAAATCTAGTGTTCCATGAGAGAACTAAACACATTGAGATTGATTGTCACTTTGTTAGAGAAAAGATACTCTCGGGAGATATTGCTACAAAGTTTTTGAAGTCGAATGATCAGCTTGCAGATAATTTTACCAAGTCCCTCACTGGTCCTCGTATTAACTACATATGTAACAAGCTCGGTACATATGAATATATGATTTATATGCACCAGCTTGAGGGGGAGTGTTAGAATAGTTATGTGAATGTATATAATTAGTTCTAGTCCCTTATGTAATATGAGTAGGTTATGTGTTATGTATACATATAAATAGGGCTTATTGTAACATATAAAATTAATAAATATAATTTTTCCGTGTCATATTTCTCACAGAATCCATGCCTTTCAATATTGGCGGCGCTCCTAGGATTTGGTCGACCCTAGAATTTTAGGTTTCCACGTTTTGTCATTAGCTTCAATTTTCTTCTCCCCTAATTCTACCCGTTCTGTCAGTTCCTCGTGCATCTTTATTATCTTGGGGTTAGTCCCTGATTCGTATTCATTCGAACTCTCCGCGATTGGTTCATCCATGCGGGTGACTTCCCGAGATGGACTGGGTTCAATTCTGCTCGGTGCGCGGCTTTGGTTCTGTAACTGGGCTATCGCCGCCTGTTGAGCCTGCAACATTTCGAAGATCATCCGTAAATTGATCCTGTCTCCTCCAATGTTTTATGTATTTTGAGTTGCCGATCGGACTCCACCACGGATGCTATTCTCGGGGTCAGAAAGTAGATTTGTGTCGATAGCCACATGCGAGTTAGCATTAATCGGGTCCGGGACCGGAATTCCGATGGGATCAACCGGCGGTACCCCTTCACTGGGCACTATGTTGTTATTTTCACCGTGATGGCCAAACTCATTGTCAATATGTAGGGGTGCTGATTGTGAGTTTGACATTTTGAGCTTTAACCTGGAATTAGAGGCACTTCAAAGAACAAGTGTAAAGTAGTGTGTGTTATAGAAATTTGTATCAAATAACTACTATTATCCTTAGCCCCACGGTGGGCGCCAAACTGTTTACCCTCAAAATCGGATAACAATTGAATTTGTAATTGGTTTTAAGGATATACAGATTAACTTGACACAAAGCGATAAATTAAGTTGCTATTGAAATAAACAATGATGAAGTAAATTCAAACCACACGAATTGAACAGTTACAGTCTTAGAAGGTCAGTCACACTCAAACTGGATGCACTTTGATCAGTAACAAGATACAGAAAAATAAGAGCTTAAAGAGAGAAACAATAATGTATTGCTTTGGAACGCGTGTTACCAAGTGTCAAATGAATTATCAGACCTCCTTTATATAGTAGAGGAGTCCTACTTTAGGTACAATTCTATAAAAGGTAAAAAATCTCTTGATTTGCAGATTGTCGGTTCCTTATTGATACGTGCCGAGATTTTCGCCGTAATATCTGACCGATCACGGATATTTAGGTCTTCTGTTGGCTATGCTATCAATGTTCTTTGAGCTCGTTCGGGGCCAGGGTCGATTCCGAGATCACGACCTCGATATTCTCGAAGGAAGGCATTCTGCACTACTAGAAATTCGAAAAAAACCGACCAAGAAAAACCGATCAATTTTGGTCGGTCAAAAAACCGGCCAAAAAACCGGCCAAAAAACCGACCAAAGTTGGTCGGTTTTTCAAAATATTTTATTTTTTAATTTTTTTTTACGAAACCGACCAACTTTGGTCGGTTTTCTTTGGTGCAAAAATGCGGGAAACTGTTTTTGAGTCCTGCGAAATTTATTTTTCAAGAAACCGACCAACTTTGATCGGTTTTTCAATTAAAATAAATAAAAATTAATATTAAAAAAACCGACCAACTTTGGTCGGTATTCTTATGCCGGTCATTTTAAAAAATCGACCAACTTTGGTCGGTAATTTTATTTTTTAACAAAAACCGACCAACTTTGGTCAGTTATTTTCGTGCGAAAATACAATTAAAGAGTATAAATAAATAAAAAAGACAATCTTAAAACAAAATGCACCAATGGTCCAGTGGTAGAATAGTATCCTGCCACAGTACACACCCCGGTTCCCAGATGGTGAATCTTTTGATTACATAATTAAAATACCAACCAACTTTGGTCGGTTATTTTTTGCAATTTTTTTTTTTTGAATTTAATTGACCGACCAACGTTGATCGGTAATTTCCGACCAACTTTGGTCGGTATTCTTAACGACCGTCAAAATACCGTCCACACGTAAATGGTCGCATTTTGGTCGGTAGATGGCCATAACCGACCAACTTTGGTCGATTTTTTTGGTCGGTTTTTGGCGGATTTCTAGTAGTGCTGACCCCGGGTTCTAGCCCGGTGGGACTTGGGGTCGATCTTCAGTCCTTCATTGCCATATTTCGAGCCTGACCTACCATGTCGTAGGCGAGCTCGATTTTCGACCGTATACATGTTCCACTACAGATCATGGCCTTACCACTCGGTCGCGATGACTAACAGGGGATTCGGTATAGCATGATTGAAGCTAAAGTTGCAATGAAGTAAATTGAGGGATTGTTTTTGTCGACGGGATGATGTCAAGATTGCCATTTACATATACGGGCTTGTTGTGATCCTAGAACCCCTTTCGGTGTTGCTCAACTCTTGTCTTTCTGTGATCAATAATTAATTGCTTTAGTTTTCATAGTTAGTTTTAGTTATTAATCATCCCAACCAAAGTGTTATTCATCTGAATAGCGTTAAGCTGGAAATTACTTGAACATTGTTTAAATCCAATCCTTGTGGTGACGATAATTAAACTATACTATCTTTTGCTAGCGAGCATCAATTTTGTGTTGTGTTTTACGCTCGTCGTAGCTCAGTTGATTAGAGTGCCCGCTTAGTTAGCGAAGGTCTTGAGTTCGACTCTCAATATAAGAATATTTTATTTTTCTGTATTTCGACTTTGTTGTATTTGTTGCGTGAATACAGTCGATACTGCTTGTATCCTTTGCATACACCCCTATATACAGTCGATACAAGTTGTATCCTTTATATACACCCTTGTAACTGCACGAACGAATACAGTTGATACAGGTTATATTCGTTGTGTTGGCTCAGGTCGTATTTGTTGCGCGTTTAAATACAAGTGATACAAGTTGGTAACATTTGAACAGTAGCTACGGATAGTAATTAGGCAAACTATAGCAAAATAGGCTCTAAACTTTAGTGTTTTATGAAAATCCTCCTTTTGAATAGGGTGACGTGAGCAAATAGCCATCAAAGTGGATGATCTTGAATTTTTATTGTCGCTGGTTTCCCGGATATAACTTCAAGTTTAACAAAATTCTGGTTAGAAGCAAACTGGTATCAAAAGTTAAAAACTACCCCCAAAAAATAGCATATTTCTGCAATTTTTTCTAATTGTGTTCCACTTTCTAATGAAACCCAGTTGTTTGGCCGAAGGTCCATGTCCACATGTGGTTTTAACAACGAGTAAAGTTTCTTGGTCATTATCGTGGAACATGCTTATGGGAAATGGCAATAACTGTCCCCCAATACTTGGAAACAGAGTCACATTATACTCTTTTCGCTTCTTTTTTTATGCATATTTAAAAAATAATAAATATAAAATATAATTTACTAAATTATCTTTGTCATATTCTTTATGGGAATTGAGCTTTATTAAAAAGAATTATTACTGCACCCTCTGTTCACCTTTACTTGGTACGTTTTATTTTTGACGCCCCTTAAGAAATAATAAATGAAGTGCATAATTTATCATGATACTCATATTAATTGATGCATATTTTATTGGATTTGAACAAATAATTTGAAATGAGTAATAAATACTGTGGGTATAACAGGGAAAAAAAAGTTTGTCTTCTCTTGATATGCATAAGTGACAAGTAAAAATGAAAATTTATTAGTATACATGCCAAGTAAAAGTGAACGGAGGAAGTACTTCTTTAATATTAACTATATAATTAAAATTAATTAATAAAATTAATCTTGAATTCCTAAAGTTATAATAATTATTTTGGGATAATTTTTTTGAGCTAAAGTGATTGTTAATTTGACATGGAAGAAGTATTCACCAAGACCGAGAATGGGCCAAATCTTCATCATATATATGTTAGGTCGCCATCTTTTTCAGTTAGGTTTAAATACTAGTCAACCTGTTTAGTGTTGTAGACCAAAGAAATGGAGTATATAAGCTAGAAAGTTCCAAGTTTCTATTTTAAGAAAGTTCAAGGTAATATAACTAATTTACATGAATTATTAGGGCACAGAAAGATAGTATTTAATTTGCTCTTTTAGGAGTAGATAGGCTTCAAATAATTTTATTTTCCGTGTCACCTTAGAAGCACTTAATAGAAGCTAGCTAGAGTAACGTTATTGGTGAAACTCACGGCTAATATGTTAAAGGGTCGTTTGGTTGACGTATTTGACTAATTAATTCCTACATAAAATATCACATAAGATGATAATGTTTGGTTAGTTTGTAAGAAAAAATTATCGTCACATCTTTAAGATAATATAGTACAATGTACTATTAGCTAGTAATGCCGGGGTTAGCCTATTTAAAAATAAAAAATTCTTGTAAAGTAAGTAATTTATGTGTAACAATTCCTTTATTATTAATTACCACGTAAACAAATCTTGCATTACAATTGCTAGTAAATGACTCAAAGGACAATAGTTTTAGGAAGAGGTAAATGACCCTTAAGATTGGTTAAAAGCCGGTTTAAAGTTGATAGACTTTGTAAGTGGATTTTAGCATGCATGCATTTCTTACTTTTCTTCCTCTAATGCCAAGTTGCAGGTGAAAGTAAGAGGCCAAGTTTGAGTTGGTCTTCACAAGAGCCTTTCTTTGAACCAACTTTTCTCCTTAATTACTACTAATTTTCAATCCCTTTTACCCAATTGCTTTGGTCCAAATTGCTACACAGCCCCTCCCTACGTGACCCCGCATTGCCTAATCCTATGCGGCAACTTCCAACTTTTACGTCCGCTTCATGATATCTCAAATCAACAGTTAAGAAGAAAGAATAAGAGAAAGAGAGAAGTTATTCTTTTGTTAATACTTTTTTATCGATCAAACAGATGTTACCTCCAGTTTTGTATCTTTATCCTAACATAGCCCACAAGACACTACAATATTATGCAGCTATAAAATATACATCAACAATAACAACAATAACCTAGTAAAATCTCACTAATTGGGTCTGGGAAGGGTAGTGTGTACAGACCTTACCCCTACCCCGAAAGAATAGAAAGGCTATTTCCGAAAGACCATCGGCTCAAAAAAATAAAAAGACAAAAGGGGACAATATTAGTATCACCACAGAAATCATAAAAAAAATAGGAACAACATGAAATCCAGAAGAAAGATGCAAAGCAAAAGTGATAACTAGTAAATAGGTCCTGCACTGAAAAGCGAAATAGTAAGACCCAACATTGCCACTAGCTATCTTAGACAAAAACCCTAGCAGACTATTCCCACAATGGTACGAAGTAAGGCAAGACTCAACTACCTCCTAACCTACAACCCTAATACTTGACCTCTGAAAAGTAGGGATTTTAACCTATTATTTGCTCTCTTTTACTTGTGTTTAAGGCCAAAAATGCTTGAATGTATTCCCGGGAACTAATGAAATATGCTTGCTTGCAGGAATTGTTCAAAATGAGTCAAAGGAACCTTAATCAACTCACAAAGGAGTCAAAAGTTGAACAAAAACCAAGGTTGGGAAAAGAGTTCTGAAGCGCGAACCGCACAAATATTGTGCGGCCGCGAAAGCCATGATGCGGCCGCGAGCATAATTGCGCGGTCCGCACAAGGGAGATTCAGAGAGTGTGATTTTTGGGCTAAAGATGAGCGCGGACCGCACTAGAAATGTGCGGTCGTGAAAGTCCCTATGCGGCTACGATTGAAATTACGCGGACCGCGATGGCTGAGGTTCAGAGAGCTTATAATTTGAGCAAAAGGGAGAAGTGCGGTCCGCGTCAGAGTTGTGCGGCCGCGACCAAAATCATGCGGTCCGCGAAAGCTCAGCTCAACCCATATCCAAAATTGGAGAACGCGGACCGTACTCAGAATTGTGCGGCCACGAAAGCAAGAGTGCGGCCGCACTCAGAATTATGCGTCCGCGAAACCTCCGCATGGGTATTTTTATCAAATATTTTTAGCTTAGTATAAATAGGACTTTTTGTCATTTTTAGGTTATGTTATGTATTAGAGGAGCACCTGAGACGGTTAAGTTTTCTGTTTTGGGAAATTTTGTACTAGATTCATCTTTTAACATTAGATTTTCATCATTTAATCTAGTATTATGAATTTTATCTTCATTTCATTTTTAATTTCTATTATTTTCATGAGTAGATAGTCGATTGGAAATAGCCTCTCTGCCCTTTCGGGTAGGGGTAAGGCCTGTGTACGTATTGCCCTCCCCAGACACCACTTTGTGGGACTATACTGGGTAGTTATTATTGTTGTTGTTGTCATGAGTAGATAAACTCATAGCTAGGGTTGTGACCCAACCCTAGTGTGGGTATTTGAGGGTATTTGATTTTAGGGCTTGACTGTGACCGAGTTAGTGATATTTAGCCTAGTTCTTGCTAGAACTATAGAATTAATGGTTGCAAACATTGATTCGTGCCTTTATGACTTAGTCTCTATTTGAGAAAGAGGGACTAAGTCTAGGAAAACTAGGCTAACAAGGAATTAGGGTGAACTCAAGAAATTGATAGCTCCAATTAAAGGGTTAAACCTAGAGATAGTAATACCCGACTTGAGTTAATATCACTTGAATCGCATGAATACCCATTTGGACTTGAGAAAGCCAAATCGGGCAAAATCACTCAAACTACCGAGAGGTATAGAGTGAGTGCCTGGGTGTGATAGCTATATTACGATCCCAACTAATCACAAGCTTGCCCTAGATTTTACTATCCATTAGATATCCACCTAGGTAGAAATCACGCCCCTAGTCTCTTTAAACATTTGAAAAACAACTACAAGGTAAGGCAGGATTTTGCTATGCTTGCAGATTCTTTTGTAAAGGCACACGCCGGAGCCATTAAAATTGCAACACGGAAGTCGGACCTTTTCAAGGTAAGGCAGGAAAATAACGAGATGCTCAGAGAATTCGTATCTCGGTTCCAAGCGAAGAGAATGGATTTGCCTCCGGTCACCGATGACTGGACTGTTCAAGCTTTCACTCAAGGTCTCAACACTCGGAGTTCCATAGCTTCACAGCGGTTGAAGCAAAGTTTAATCGAGTACCCGGCGGTAACTTGGGCCGACGTACATAATCGGTATCACTCGAAGATTAGGGTCGAGGATGATCAACTGGGACTCCTTCGGGGTCCGTTTATCCTAGCAGGTCCATGGATAGGATCAAAAGGGATATCGATCGAGGGCTGAGGTCGAATAGAGATCGATATCAACCGTACAACGGAGACCATAGAGGCAGCGGATCCGGGTAAAGCTTCGCACGAGATGAGAGGAGAAATGATCGAGATCAAAATTCACGGGGGCTTGATGCCGAGAAAGATCACGTTAAGTATCCAAAATCCGAATAAAGGTACGACCCCAGTCCAATCCTTTCTATTTTTTCGACTAACACTTGCAGGCTATCGACAAGGATCGGCACGAAGCTTTGGATTTTAAAGCACGTGTTGCACTCTTTTTCCCTTAGACAAGTTTTTGTCCCAATGGGTTTTTCCGACGAGATTTTTAACGAGGCAACAACTGTTCGTGCTAACTTAAAGCAATTCAACAGTATCCGGGGTTCCCTACAATAAGCCTTGAGTACTGGGGCATTACCCTCGAATGTCTACTTTGTCGCAAAGAAATCACTTCGTGACAGGAGGGTCTCGATGGGAAAATGTTGTAAGGGTCAAACGGTCAGACGGATCATGCCCATATAGGTTACTCGTACCCTAACATCAAACATGCGCGCATGTATAATCATCTATTGAGAGAAGTATTTTTCCTTGCCGATATTCCCTGCCTTTAGAAAATTCTCATATTTTATACTCTTGATCTATTGTATAAACAGGCTTAAGGGCCAACACGACGGAAATTCGAACAACTGACCCATGCTTGAGGACTGTTGTCCCAAAAGCAAACAGAATCAAACTACTAATTTTGAGACTATAAGACCTTAAAGGCAATCCTCGACTTTACGGGCCACGACCACCCCACTCGGGGGCTGACACTTCGGGCAAGCTCGAAGTGAAATGGAAGATAACCCCAAAGGGCAAGTTTCGAACTAAAGAGGCTACGGACAAATTAACGCGGATCGGAGATGTCCGAAATCCATAACAAATACAAAAGCCCAAGGGCTATCTTAACCCGAGTTCGAGCAAACTATCACTCGCGGACTATCTATGAAGCCTAAGGGCTAAATTTACTTCAAGTTCGAGCAAATCCTCACTCGATCAAAAAAGCCCAATAGTTATCTTAACCCAAGTGCAAGCATACCTCGAACACTCGGGGACTACCTACTCGAGCTATCTAAGTTCGAAATAATAAGACCTCAAAGAGGCACCCCCCGATATACAGGCCAAGGCCATCACACTCGGGGACTAATATTTTGAACAAGATCGAAATGTTATCCGAAAACAAGTCGAAGAGACATACCCGAAGGCTACGGCCATATTAAATACTATGGTCATATAAAGGGCTACGGCCGAAATAATGCGGCTCGAAGACGTCCGACTTCCGCCATAAAATAAAGGCCTTCAAACACTTCGAAAAACCTGTTAAATAAGGGTACCCTCGGCAAAGCAAACAAAAAGGGCTTCGATAAAATTAGCCCTCGAATAATTTGAAGGCATCGATAATATCAACCTTCGAAAAAGCCTCAAGAGGTTTTAAATTATCTTAACACAAACGAGTTGAGGAAAATTTGGGTTCCGATAGTTGAACCCTCGAAAAATCCAACGAGTACAAAAAACACATGCTAAGGCATAAAGAAATTTTCGCCAAGTCTTTTAGCCGAAAAGAGGGAAAAATTATAGCCACTTTCAAAGGTCGAATTGGCCCAACTTAAAGAGCCTAAGGGCCGATCTAAAAGAGCCTAAGGGCCGACCAAAAAGAGCCTAAGGGCCGATCTAAAGAGCCTAAGGGCCAATATAAAAAAGCCTGAGGGCTAACTTTATTTCGAGTTCGAGCAAATCCTCACTCGATCATAAAAGCCCAAGGGCTATCTTAACCCGAGTTCGAGCAAATTCACACTTGGGGACTATCTATAAAGCCTAAGAGCTACTCAAACTCTAGTTCAAATGGTCATTCCGGGCCCATCGATCTTGGTCGAACGAACAAAACCCCCAGTATGGATTTCTTCAAAGGTCTCCCTCTGAGACCGACACTTCGTGCGCTCCTTAGCCCGAACCTAAGCGGTTTCCCTTTGCGGAACAGTTTTAGATGTTTTAGGCCATTTTGTTTTCGTGAGAAAGGAATAATGGAGATTGGAATATTTGATATTTCGGGAGGAACAAGCAAAGAAGCTCGTAGACTCAATCGTTTCTTATCATTTCATTCTAAGAAACGCGGGGACTATCTGTATACGGTAAAAATCGAGGATACCCGATTCTACGGGTTCGAGGGTATGTCTCGAGAGTGAGCCGATATCGAAGCAAGTTCGGGCTCGGAGAATATGAAGACTACGGGATCGAGATCAAGCTAAATCGACAACACAGTAACAGGATCGCGAAATATCCGCGATCGACCTCCGATCTCGGCGAGAATCTCGAGACCGATAGAACCATTACGGTTAATGATATCAATCATGTATTTTACTTCCGAAATTGGAGTCATGCCTTATTTAGGATTCCTCTACTATATAAAGAGGAATCCTGTTCATTTGTAAGAGAGGGTATCATCATCATTATCATCATACACGAATTATCTCTTACGTTACTACTCAAAAATACAAGCACTGTGCTCTTGTACTTACTCTTAATTCCTGGTTGTTCTTACTGTTCATGTTGTTCGTGTTATTCTTGTTACTCTTACTGTTCTTGGCACTTGATCTCGATTCTTATCTAGTTCGGGGTGGATAACTTGCAATTACACGGATTTGATCTATTTAGATCGTATAATTCCTTTATTTATCTAGCTATTTATTAATTGGCATTGAATTAAATCACGTATCCTTATAAACCGCATTACAAATTTATTTGTTACTCGTATTTCGAGGTAAACAAAACTTTGTACTAGCAATCTTTTTAAAAAGGTTGACCCCTCTAAGAGTTAGTAAGTAATCTTTTTAAAAAGGTTGACCCCTCTAAGAGTTAGTAAGTAAAGTCGTAGAGGATTTTTCGTTTATTTAATAATAATCTATATATAAACTAATTTCTTTCTAGTGCTTCTGTAGGATAAACTCGATTATGATTTACATCTTGAAACTAAGTAGGAATACGATTGAATTTTTTAGCTCCCATTTGGCTATAAGGTTTGCTTTTTTAAAAAAAAAAAAAATTGAAAACATTATTTGGTTATAAAAAGTGATCAGCTTTTGGGCAGTTTTTGTAGATGAATTCTTCAAGTTCAAAATGTAACTTAAACTAGTTTTCGAAGCTTCTTACTTATAAAACTTTAAATTCTTCTCAAATATAAACATATTTAAACACAATTTTAACTTTTAAAATAATTTTTTATCTCATCTTCAAATTCTTTTCTCAAATTTCAACAAAATCTATATTCAAATGCTAGCTTAGTATCTGAAGATATCATTGCGGAAGGAAATCAAAAAACAACTAGAACCGGATAATTTGGAGTGAAAAATACAATATTGTGAATAATTTCAAGTTTTGAGCATTGTTTTAAAAGGCGAGGGCATGAGGCGGGGCGTTTCACTTAATACGGGGTGAGGCGAAAGCCTCGAAACATGGGGCATAAGCCCCACAAATCTTTAATTTTTTAAATTTATCAATTAATAATATAGCATTATAACACAATAAAATATAAAAGATGCATTAAAAGTTCAAGAAAACTAAAAAGAATTAAAGAAACTCATACAAAATAAAATATTTAGCATATTTACAAGTATAAACAATACAATACTATTAAAGTTACTATGAAATATGAATTAACTCCAACCTCTTAACTTTCAAACAATTAAAAATTATAATTTTTTAAAATATATTATCAAATTGCATATTTTACCTTTTTAAAAGTAAATACACAATATCTTTTTCAATACAGTAATTTAAAATATTACTCCTTCAAGAGTAAATATAAATTTTTTTTTAAATAGTAAAATAAAAATATATGATAATTTTGAGAGACATAGAACTAAGACATGAAGATCTATCAAGTAAAGATATAAATTTTAGTTATCCATTTTTAGAAGAAATATTCAAATGATATTCACCCTCACGATGTTCTCAATTAGTAAATATAAAATAATATGTTCGTTATTTGAGTTACTCACAATTTTCATATTTCTATAGATAAAAAACTTTAATCATCCAATTATTAAAGAATTTTAAGAGTTAATAGTGCAAATTAGTGAATTCAACATAGGAACTGTTGGGCAAATCACAAGCGTTGAACGTTAGGCGTGTTAGGGCGCACCGCCGGACGCTTGGGGGCGTAAACCTCAGAGAACTAAGCCGCACACATGAGTCTTATGGGCGTCAATTTTGATAGTGCCCGCCCCGAAGCAAACCCTAATGCGAGTGCCAGAAAAGCCTTTCAAGACATGGGTTTTGAGTTGCATAACTCTTTTCGAAATTCACTAGAACTGAATAATTTTAATGGCAAAAAGACAACTACTACCGTTTGAATTGCACAATGTTATCGAGTTAGATCTCTTCTATCATCTCATTCCAATTTTATCGGATGACTTCGAAGGAACATATCTCCTCTATTGTCCATCAATTATAATACTCATTTTTTCAAAAATAAAAAGATTTCCTTATCAATTTGTTCTCTTCCCACACTAAATTCCAGACTACAAACGAAGAGCGATTGGGTAAAATATTGATGGGAGCAAAAATCGCACACATTTTAGAGGATAAATTCCAAGAAGAAAGTGACGAAAGGACGCGCTTAAAAAATGCCACGTAATCTAAGTTGAGAGGATTGAGGAGTGTGCCAGTCCTCCCCTAAAAAGGGCAAAACAACCGCCACGTGGCATGCCACCTTCCTCAGTCTCGCCTACACCTCAAATAAGGTTTTTCTGGTATCCAAATTGGATTCTTCGTTCCAATTTCTATACTTCACATCACTTCCTTCACCGCCTCCACTCTATATATACATTAACCACCCATTCCATTCCTCACATCATTTCAATCTTCTCCACTATTCATTAATTTGATTGTTATTACAAATTGTTTTCCTCAAATCTGTGACCGAATTTCCAAGATATAGTACTATATTATTGATTCTGTTAAATATTAGCTATGGCGAGTTTCACACTCACTGGATTGTTGAAACATGTTGCCGAAAAATTCCCTTCTCATCGTGCGATTTCCATTTCTGGGAAGTTTGATATTACTCATGCACGGCTTCAAGAACTCGTTGAACGTGCTGCTTCTCAACTTGTATCTGTCGGTGTTAAGCACGGCGATGTCGTTGCACTCACTTTTCCCAACACTATCGAGGTCTAATTTCTATTTCCTTTGTTTTCTTTTTTACGTTCAGGAAATTTTGCAGAATCTGAAAAGAATAACAAAAAAAATTATAAGAACGTTACGGATGTTAATTCTTTTGTGATAATCAGGATTTGATTTTTCAAACCAGGCGATTAAGAACTAATTGTGTTTTAAATTTTGTTTTTACAGTTGGTGATCATGTTTCTAGCTGTAATTCGAGTACGAGCCACGGCGGCGCCACTCAATTCAGCTTACATGACCGAAGAATTCGAGTTCTATTTATCCGATTCAGAATCGAAACTCTTAATAACTGGAAAAGAAGGAAATGAAGCGGCTCAAACCGCAGCTTCCAAGCTGAAAATCCGTCATATTACTGCAACTCTGCCTCAAGCCGACTCTGATATCACCTTTTCCCCTGCTCCTTCCGGGTCGGACCTTGAATCAGTGTCCAAAATCGTTAACGACCCGTCGGATGTTGGACTTTTTCTTCATACATCGGGCACCACGAGCCGACCAAAAGGTGTTCCTCTGACCCAGCTAAATTTGGCATCTTCAGTGAATAATATCAAATCGGTTTATAAACTCAGTGATTCGGATTCAACGGTGATCGTGTTGCCGTTATTTCACGTTCACGGGTTAATTGCCGGATTACTGAGTTCACTGGGAGCCGGAGCATCCGTAACACTTCCTTCCGCTGGGAGATTTTCTGCTTCAACTTTCTGGCCAGATATGAAAAAATACAACGCCACGTGGTACACGGCTGTACCTACAATTCACCAGATTCTTTTGGATTACCACCTCAGCAAACCCGAATCCAATTACCCGAAGCTCCGGCTCATTCGGAGTTGCAGTGCAGCACTAGCTCCATCAGTGATGGCCCGGTTAGAGGAAGCATTCGGGGCTCCTGTTTTGGAGGCGTATGCGATGACAGAGGCGACCCATTTGATGGCTTCGAACCCGTTACCCGAAAATGGCCCGCATATACCCGGGTCGGTTGGGAAACCCGTGGGTCAAGAGATGGCTATATTGGATGAGAATGGTGTGGTACAAGGTGCTAATGCTAAGGGAGAGGTTTGCATTAGAGGTCCAAATGTAACAAAAGGGTATAAGAATAATCCTGAGGCTAATAAATCAGCTTTCCAGTTTGGTTGGTTTCACACTGGTGATGTGGGGTATTTGGACTCTGATGGATATTTGCATTTGGTTGGCAGAATTAAGGAGTTAATCAACCGTGGAGGTAACTTGCTCCTACACTTTCATACTCCTCCTTTATACTTTACGTGAACATATTTGATTTAAGCGAATATATTTGACTTAATATAATGTTCTTTGTTTGATTATAGAAAGTAAGAATTTTGAAATTTTTGGTCTTAGATATTCATGATATTTGGGTGATTATAAAAATCATTAGAAGTTTAATGTAACATGATTTAAAGAAAAAAATCATTTACAACAACAAACCTAGTAGTTTCCCACGAGTGGGGTTTGAGAAGGGTAAGATGTGCAGTCTTACCCCTACTCCTGGAAGGGACAGAGAGGTTGTTTCCGTTAGACCATCGGTTAGAGAACGAAAGAAAAAAAAGTCATTTAATTTTAATAAATTAGAATAAATGATATCAGGGAATGGAGAAAGTACTTAATTATTATGGAACTGTTCCTTATTCCTCACTGGAAGCATGACAAATCACATGAAAAAGTAGGTTTGCGGAGAAATTTGGCTCAACAATTGTACTTTTGCTAATTGGTGCTAGTTAAGGGTGGGAACACGCTTTTGTAGGATGATGTAATTAGGACTGTAAATATGACATATCTTTACTCTAATGCCAAGTTGGTGGTCCCAGTATGAGAAAATTAGATCAAACATGGCTTGCACCGCCCTAGATATTTTGTTGTTAAGATGTAAGTTTTAGTTGGTAGAACTTTTGATCCGTTGCTATTGCCCTAAGTTTGGCCACATTTAGGTTCATGATATTGACTTCTACTCTCCTTTTTTTCAAAGCATATCCGAGGTTATTCCGACGGCCATGATCTGCTAGACTTTAAGGCCTTCTTGATGTGACAATTCAAAATTCAAATTTATAAAATGGTAAAAAGCAGAAGCCGTGTTAACATAACTATTTCCTAATCTTCTGAGTGATTTTGTTTCTAGCATATGACTGCATAATTTCCAATTTAATAATCTTTAGGGTCCAGTAGGAGGCGGATTTTAATGTCGTTGAAGACACCCATAATCTTTTTATTCTAAGATTGCTTGTCATGTCATAATCGATAGTCGAGTTTATGAAAATAGTAACATCTGGTGAATATTATGAGGGTTGAAATAACTCTGCTAATTAGATAAATGTATTAAGATATTTGGAGCAATTGATGCAATATTACTCGTTAATAATCGTTTTCCCTACTTATAATCTTAGGGGAGAAAATATCACCTATTGAAGTGGATGCAGTACTGGTTTCTCATGCGGAAATTGCTCAGGCAGTTGCTTTTGGCGTTCCTGACGACAAGTATGGTGAAGAGGTAAGAAATAAACTCCAATATTTGTTGAATTGGTCCGCTTCCATTAATGAAAAATGGAGATCTCCATTTGTTTGTTTGTTTCAATAGCATCGGTTGCATGTGAGGTTGATATGGACATGTTACATGTATATATTAATTAGTTAGACGTCTATTTTTTTGTTTAATTTGCATGTATCTTATTCCACGTGAACTCTTTTTTCCGTTTTGGTGCCGCTGTGTAGAGAGCTTGCTATTAAATTGCATTTTGGTAACCACATAAGCTAGCTCTATTAGCAACGACCCTTCCAAATGCTTCTATTACGAACCAGTTACTATTTTGAAGGCAATTTAGATGCTTTGTACGGTCTCTTAAGCCTTAATAGCAATGGCTCATGTAGAACATAAACACTGTGGATTTTGAGTTAAAGAGGATTGGTCTCCAAATATACATCTAACCAGTGGCGGAACTAGAAATTCATACAAGGGATTAAAAAATAAATCTAGGATGTCACCCTTGGAATTTGAACCTATGACCTAAGTCAATTTTGAACCCTTTTTACAACTATACTTGAAATTTTTCTTCATGACAACGAGATTCACCAGCTCACACGTAAACAAAAAAATCAATTTTACTCCATTTGCACAGTATAATTCTCGGGTGAAGGGATTCAGTTAACCCCCTTCAAACTAGGTAGTTCTGCCACTGCATCTAACTGTTTTTGTATATATTTTTCACACATATATATCCAAGGTCGGCCAGATTTAGGCCCCGAAATTTTGGGGGTCCCAATTTTTTTTTTCCCAATTCTTATTTGATGTCCGATATTTAATTTGGGACATTGATTAATTCAAATGCGTACCGTGTAAAATCTATTAAAGTGGGAATTGTTCCTTATAAGGGATTTTTTACGTTCCAAATACTGAAACCGGATACTTCCGATTAAAAAAGGAGATATGCTATCCATTCCACCACAACTCTTCTCGTGAGGCCCAAATTTTTTGAATAAAAGATTAAGTATTTCAAAGTTGAAAAGTAAAATATTTTATATAAAAAAGGATTACATTAATCATTAGAAAATATGTAACACACTTTTAAACTCTATTTTTTCCTAGGTTTTCATCATTGCAACAAGTATATTGAAACATCAAAAAATTCTTTTAATACAAAGTTATCAACTTCTTTGAATCAATTTCTATTACTTAAGATCATACTGCACATGAGAGATTAAATGATTTATGCGAAAAATTTTAAGTAATTTTATTCTTAATAAGCTAGAAAAATCTACTTCAACTAAAAATATATACGATTTTTTTAAAAGGGCCTCGTATTAAAGTTTGGCTTTATGCCACCAAACTTATTGAGCCGTCCCTGTATATATCAACCCCAAAGTACTGGGATGGACCTAGGAACCCATGGTCAGAGCGCGATGTTTATGGTTTCATAGAGTTCACATATTCTGATTGTATGCTGACTAAATCAAATATTTTCATGTTTGACAGATAAACTGTGCAGTTATTCCAAGAGAAGGGTCAAACATTGATGAGGCAGAGGTGCTGAGATTTTGTAAGAAGAATCTCGCAGCTTTTAAGGTCCCTAAGAAGGTTTTCATGACTGACTCTCTACCAAAGACTGCAACAGGAAAAATTCAACGACGACTTGTTGCAGAGCACTTCCTAGCACAGATTTCAACTGCTAAAGTCCCCAAGTTCGGAGCTTAGAAAAATTGTTGCGTACTGATGTTCCTTCTCCTATAGTAACAATAAAAGTATGATATTCGCTATTAGTAACGTAAATACTTGGTCAAGAAACGAGAATCAATGCCTCTGATGTTTTCAGTAATGGCGCAAGGTTATCATCCTTGAGTCTTAACAGGGGATATATTGGCTAGATTTTTTGGTTTTTGTATTAGAGATTATTCTTAGTCTATAGTGTTATGTAAAATAAGTAGGTGATTATCAAGTATTGCAATGTTCTTTTATTTATATCAACCAATACCTTTGACAATGAGTATCAACGCATAGATTCGAGCTACTTGTTTTTGCCCATTTCTCTGTTTTTGTTGCTCCAGATTTTTGGGGTAGGGCGTGGTTCACAAGTTCATGTTTCTAATTTTGTGTTAGTATATGTTATATACTCCGCAAACCTGTCATCAATTTCTTAACAACCATTTGCTTATTAACAGCAGGAGTTACTGGGGGAGATCTTACTGCAAATCTGTTATATTTCTCATAAAATCAAGTGGAGGAATTGATAAGAAACGAATCATATCTACCAAGTGAATACTTCACAATCGATGGGTGAGAATTGGTGTTTATGATTCTGTCTTTTGGCTTAGGTTCCGCCAAATATTTGGTTCTCTCGCTCCAAGCTACTATGGTTCAGTTCTCAAAGAATATGGGAAAACAAGCAAAATCCATTCAGACGATTAACACGATCAACCACATAAAGCACGACATCTCAACTCATACTAGTGAAATTTCGCAATAAATTTGATCTATTATAATGGGAAGATTCTGACATATATATACAGGAAAAAATATTTTTTTTTTACACTAGCCGTGTATTTTAACATGTTGTAATGTATTATTTGTCTTTTCTAGGTTTCCAATCCTATTTACCGTTGGCAGAAATTTGTATATCTTTTAGTTAGAGAGCAATAACTGTCCAACTAGAACAGTCATACAAAGCCATGTTATCCAGACCCTAAACAAGAAAACAGGAATTGTTAATGCACACTAATGAAATCACATAAGTAATCTATCTCATCGAGTATAACTATAGAAAATCAACAACTTGGCTGCGTAAAGCAATACATAGTCCTAGTTGGGCCAACGTTCAACGCAAATTGCAGGCAGGACTTGTCAATTATCTTAATCCCAACAAAACATAGTGCAGTCACCAGACTTTGTACAGGTAAGGTTTCATATTTCAAGCCGCAAAATCAACAAATCTATTTCAAGCCGCAAAATCAACAAATCTAAACTGACACGTTGAGAGACACTATAATTGTTTTTGAAATAAGCCACGCTTCCCTTTTCACAAAATATTTGTACCAATAGAATTCAAAGAGCTAGATTTCAGTAATAGGTATGTGAAGCAATACCAACTATAACTACAAGGCACTGAGGAACTACGCCACCACGATGTCGCATGCAAAAAAAAAAATCCAAACCCTAAACAAGATTTAAAAAATGAACAGTAGCCCTACTGCATTACAGCACTCAAAATTTCTCCACAAGTTGAACTAGTTAAGCTTCTTGACCTTCTTCCTCGCCATCTTCATAGTCATACTCTTCCTCTTCAGCTGTCGCATCTTGATATTGTTGGTACTCAGAAACTAAATCATTCATGTTGCTTTCAGCCTCTGTAAACTCCATCTCATCCATACCTTCTCCAGTGTACCAATGCAGGAAAGCTTTTCTTCGAAACATTGCTGTAAACTGCTCGCTGACCCTACGGAACATCTCCTGAATTGAGGTGGAATTGCCAATGAAAGTTGAGGCCATCTTCAGTCCAGTTGGAGGGATGTCACAGACAGTAGACTTCACATTGTTAGGAATCCACTCAACAAAGTAAGAAGAGTTCTTGTTCTGTACATTAATCATTTGCTCATCAACTTCCTTGGTGCTCATTTTCCCCCGGAACATTGCTGAAGCAGTCAGATAACGACCGTGACGAGGATCAGCGGCACACATCATGTTCTTTGAATCCCACATCTGCTGAGTGAGCTCGGGAACAGTCAGGTTTCTGTATTGTTGTGACCCACGAGAAGTGAGCGGAGCAAATCCAACCATGAAAAAATGCAATCGAGGGAATGGGATGAGGTTAACAGCAAGCTTGCGGAGATCAGAATTGAGCTGACCAGGGAATCGAAGGCAGCAAGTTACACCACTCATGGTGGCAGAAATCAAATGATTAAGGTCTCCAACTGAGGCAAACATCATGAGTCAGTACATTAATCTACAAATAGCCACATAATACAATCATATAACAATGGCAGATTCAACAAAATCTCAAGACCCAGATCGAAAGAAACTCTGAATATGAACCACGAAAGACAACAGAAAAGAACTAATATGCAGTGTTCATCTTTATATAACCATATGCAATGAAATATTAGTTCGATTAAGTTGTGCATATCTTCCACAAATGCTGAGCAGTTGAATGAGTTCAGCAGTTAAATTGACATAGTTTCTTTCACAAACTTCTTTTTTGGTACATAACCTTTCCAACTCATAAGTGTCGAATCACATAACGACAGATCCAGATAAACAACATTCTGTAATCCAGATAATTCTCTAATAAACTCTAGTGCTGGTTTATCCATACACTCATCAAGCTATAACCAAATATCAGACCCCAACCACTTCATTTTACCCTAAGTCTCCAACCTTCTTAACTAAGATAACCCGCCCATCATAGTCTCTTCCACCCCCAGACTTTTCCTCTGATTCACCTTATATAATTAAAAAGATCAGAAAAATGAAGCAACATCTTAATCACAACCAAACATATCAACCGATAACTACTCCACATCTAACATACTGATGAATGAAAGCTTAAGAACAAATAGGATATACCAGACATAAACAAACAATAAACAAGACAATTATGCCCTCATTCCATGCGGTCATTTTAAATGTAAACAGTAGATCACTTGGCACTAAAGGTAGTGCATGAAATAAAACAACCAAAACAACACAACCGTAAAGCTACATCAGATAAAATATTGCTGATCAAAGAAGACAACTTACAGCTCGGGGTAGTAAGTTTGAGAGTTCGGAAGCAAATGTCATAAAGAGCTTCATTGTCCAAGACCATACACTCATCTGCATTCTCAACAAGCTGGTGAACAGAGAGAGTAGCATTATAGGGCTCAACAACGGTATCTGAAACTTTCGGGGAAGGGAACACAGAGAAAGTAAGCATCATTCTGTCCGGGTACTCCTCCCTGATCTTAGAAATAAGTAGAGTTCCCATTCCTGATCCAGTTCCACCTCCCAAAGAGTGACAAACCTGAAAACCTGAAATTGAAAACAGAATCCACATTCATAGGCTTTACAAGGCAGATAATTTACTTGGACGCCATTCCATTTATTGCAAATGATCAGTAAATTATAACAACCTCAAACTTCACTTCTCTAAGAGGCCTAACATGCATTCAAGCAGGGAGTGGAGAATATATCAATTTCTAAACTTCTATATTTTAAAGGATTTAAGGTATATACAATGATAGTGTAAATATTTGTTTATACACAAACAGTTTCAACCTGATTTAACATGATAGCAGGTTAGCTACCATTTTACTAAGGCCCCGTTTGGCCATACATTTTGGCACCGTTTTTTCAAATCGTTTTTGAAAACATTGTTTGTTCATAGATTAATGATCTATTTTTGAAAAATTTCTGAAATTATTTTTCAAGTTCCCAAAATCTAGTTTAGGGTAGATTTTGTGTGAAACTTGTTCTCCCACTCACAAAACTTCTAATTTTTTTCAAATAAAATGCATGTCCAAACATAATTTCAACTTCCAAAAATTATTTTTCAAAACTACTTCAAAAATTATTTTTTCAAGTTTCAACTAAATATATGTCCAAACGCTAGCTAAATCACCAATTAATGCTTATCAAGAGATTTTTACTGTAATTATCTAATAGGTAACCTGATTGTGGAAATAATTTATAAAATTATTGGTCCATAGAACTTAAACTCAATTTAATATTGCACTATTTTTACAAGATCAAAATTATTTCCTGCCAAGTTGAATATACATGCAACATGCGCATGCACACAAAATACACACACACACAAAATCTACTGAAATTATGTTAACATCGTAAAATCAAAAAGGAAATTGAAGCATATAACACGAAAAGCAACAGCCGAATTACCTTGTAAGCAGTCACAGTTCTCAGCCTCCTTCCTCACAACATCGAGAACCGAGTCAATAAGCTCCGCTCCCTCAGTGTAGTGTCCTTTGGCCCAGTTGTTACCAGCACCGGACTGTCCAAAGACGAAGTTATCGGGCCGGAAAATCTGACCATAAGGCCCGGATCTGACACTATCCATGGTTCCTGGCTCCAAATCCATGAGGACGGCGCGTGGAACAAACCTTCCGCAACTCGCTTCGTTATAATACACATTTAAGCGCTCCAATTGAAGATCATTGTCGCCTTGATACCTTCCGGTGGAATCAATACCGTGCTCCGCACAGATAACTTCCCAGAACTTGGCTCCGATTTGGTTCCCACATTGACCTCCCTGAATGTGCAAAATCTCACGCATTTTGCTTCGTTTTCGCGAGAAATTGAGCAGATAATTGGGGATACTGTGGAAGTGAGAATTTGGGTTTGTGAAAATGGAAGAATGTGGAGTCGGGGTTTATATACTGAAGGGGTGGTGGAAAAACGGGGTTCGTTCGCCGTTATCACGGTGAAGGAGATTTTTAATTTTAGAGGGATTTTTGAATTTTGAAAAGTTCAGAAAATTGTGGAGAACAGTTGGGATATTGCAATCACGCTGATTTGACGTGTGTGAGATACACGCGCTCCTTCACATGGAAAAAGCGGAAGCTTCTAGTTGTGCGTGCACGTGAAGCGTCGGAAAGGTAGCAGCATGTGATTACTGGATATATCATGTGAATTGAATTGTGAAAAGCACTAAAATACATCTAAAAATATTTTAAGAAGAAACTACTTTTGGTTCAATAATTGGAAATACACAACCATATTGGATAGGAAGATTTCATCAATCAACTAATCAAATGAGCCAGTTTTACCTATAAGAGCATGTTTGGAAAGCCACCTAAAAATTGGATTGGATATAATAGGATGTAATTATACAATTCGGCATATTTGTTTGGCCAAGTAATTACTTGGTTAGCATGTAATTGTGTGTAATTGAAGAGGTGTAATAACACTTCCCAATACTAAAGGGAGATAACAATTAGTGATAATTACACTATGCAATGACAAAGATACTGTTTAATTTATTTCCTTTTTGTTTTAATTTTAATTTATTTTCTTTATAACTTTTTATTTCCATTATTTTAATCTCTTTTTATTTTATTTTCACTTTTTAATTTCTTTTTAAATTTTATAATATATTTGCTTTGTACAGTATACATCTTTTACTTCTCTACATTTACTTGTGATTCCATGTAATTGCTCGTCTATTTTATTTTCTCATTTAGCGTAACTGCGTTATTATTCTAGTTTTTTAAACTACACCTCCTAGTATTAGAAATAATAAATCATTAACAAATTTGACATATAATGAGTGGTGTCATTAAAGTAGAATTTCGTTATTGAATGAGGTTATAAACTTATTATATTTCCCAATCTCAAGTTGTACTAGTATTATTACCCGTGTGATGCGCAAAAAATATTAAATAATACTTCTGTATATTATATAATGAATTTATAATTGTATATTGATTTTTTTTTTGTGGTTAAAATTTTTTCATGAATAATTATAAAATTTATCAAGTAACTTTGTAGTATATTGACACCTACTATGTTGCTTGTAATTGTTTCAAATTCAAATTAGACTTTTCTTCTATGTTTAAATTCAAATTAAAAAATCGTAAAAAATTAGTAATAACACATAGTGCATAATTTATTTAATTTATAATTTAAATTAAAATAATTAATTATTACCTAACCTAACTAATTTTGTCCTAAAATTGTCAAGTGGCTTTTTATTATGTTGTCACTTGGCTTACTATGGTGTCTTTGCCCCTCCTGTTGTATATAGATACAACAACAACAACAACAAAAACAAACCTAGTAGTTTTTCACAAGTGGGGTCTGGGAAGGGTAATGTAACGACCTGACCGGTCGTTTTGAGCTCTAGCGCGTCGTTCGACAGTTTGAGGCCATGAGCAGCTTCACTTCACGTATTATAACTTGTACGCGTGGTCGAAATTTAATTTCGGGAAGCTCGGAGTTGATTTGGAAAGGAAATTCCCATTTTTGAAGCTTTAAGTTGAAAGAATTGAGTAAGGTTTGATTTATGAGTAAACGACCTCGGAATCGGGATTTGACGATTCCAATAGGTTCGTATGATGATTTCAGACTAGGGCGTATGTTCGGATTGGATTTTGGATGACCCTGGGGCGTTTCGGCGCCTAATAGTGGAAGTTAGCATTTTGGAAGGATGATGATAGGCTATAATTACGTATTTTAGTCGCTTATTACACTCAAATTTACTGCACTTTAATTGAGTTTGAGCTTTAATCGCTAGTGTCTTGCACTAATTGTGTGTTTTATGCCTTGTAGGGGTGATTCCGAGCTATGTATATGTTATGGAATGAATTCAAGTAATTTGGAGCTTTGAAGTCTGAGTAAAAGCCCAAGGAATTAAGCCGGGATCGTATTCGGGGATTAACGGATGATAGAGCAACAAAACGAAGAATCGAGTATGCATATTGCGCACTGTCTAGTAAAATACACATAACTTTTCGCTCAAAACTCTATTTGGGCTCCACAATATATGTTTGGAAAGATAACTCAAAGGGATACAACTTTCATATTTTACATTTTTAAAAATTCCAAACCGAACAAGGTGAAAAACACGGTCGAAACCGCGACCGCGGACCTGATGCGGACGTCCAGGCCTAGAAACTTGTCCTTTTTCGCGCAGGAGGAGGTATAATTGTTTGGGCCCGACCCTACTTGGTATATATACACGGGAAAACGGTATTTTGAGGGGAGGAGACCAATTTTTGACACAGATTCGACCTAAGGTTGGACACACTTTTGACATAATTTAGACCTAAGGAGGCTAAGGAGATCGGGGATTCGACCTAAGGAGTCAAGAACACATTGGGAGCAAGGCGGAGAATTCTTCAACGAGTTTTTCCTTCCTCTTCCTATTTTTCATTGTTGGTTATGATTTTTAGTATTGTAGTTTTACATACTATTATGAATAGCTAATTTGATGTCTAGGGTTTTGATGGAACCTTTTGTAGGATAAATTCTTTTTATGTTTTTATATAATTGAGCCGTTGGATTTCTCTACTTGTTCAACTATGTGTTTGTTGTTGTTGATTGAATGGCCATCAATTGACTGTGTCTATTTAGTGTGTACTGCTCGAGAGAGAGTACATATTTAGGTAGTTGTTGAACAACGTCACTCCTAACGTATGCGAGAAATCAATACATTGGGTTTCAAGGTAGGTTTAGAAACAACAAAGCCTTGACGTGGTCATAATGAGCGGTTAAATAAAGCCAACTAGCGTAGTTCGAGAGAATATGTCTAGTAAATTATCGTAGAGAATTAGTTGTTTGTGGGACCAATATAGATATAGGGCGTAACAGGTTCATTGAGAGGGAGCTCAACACACACCCTAGCATAACGACCCCTTAGGGTGGATGATGCACATGCATCAACTTTTAGAAGTCGACCGATTGTCCTACCTATCCTCTTTAGGACCTCGCCATTGTAGAATTCTGTAGGGAGTTGGGGAAGCCTTAACCAAACAACTGTATATTGTTCTTTAGTCTTTGTAGCAACAAAGTTTGGTTCCCATCTTTGGACAGACAAGAAGTGACCATTGATGAACCATGGTCCATGTTTAAGTGTTGTGATCATATTCTCCTCTTTTTGGATTTTGACTGTGTAGTAGTCATTACCAAGATCTATTAGAGTGAAATTTTCGGTAGGTTTCCATAGTCCTGTTATTTTTTGCTTCAGATAGTTGTGAAGGATACGACGTACTTGTAGTTTTATGATCACCGAGTATCTCCATGGTTAGTATATTCTGTGAAGATCTTCACTAGAAAGTTCAATGTGAAAGTTTAGCTGTGACTGTTTGTGGTCATTTGAAATTTTATCTGCTTCTGGTAGGAGTTCCTCAGCCGTTTGGTTTTCCAAATCAGTCTGTATGGAGATTTGGGAAGCTGTGTTGTTGGCCATTAATTTGTTACGTTTTTGCGGAAAAGGGTTCAAAATACCCCTAAACTATCGGAAAAGGTTTAAAAATATCCTTATCCACCTATGGGGCTAAAAATATCCCTCCATCCACCTTTTTGGTTCACTTACAGCTTGTTTGGATGGTTGTTACGTATCGTTTCATAATGTATCGTATCGTATTGTATTGTATTGTATTGTACTATATCGTTTGATGAATACAATGTTTGGATGGATTGTGTCGTTTTGGCGTCGTTTCATGGTATCACGCACCTGTGATATGATGAATAAACTTGCAATATTATAAAGAAAAATTATGATGAGGTATATAAAAAGGTAGGGTAAATGATAAAATAAAATTATTTAATAATAATGAAGGGTGAGATTGAGAGAAAAACACAAGGAAACGACGCGACTACACCAAATCGGTCGTCACATAAAGTGGCACATTTCATCGTTACGTAACGACGGATTTAACGATACGATACAATAAAATTTAAGTAAAACATTGTATTTTAAGTAATAATACAATACGATACGATAGGTAACAACCATCCAAATAAGCTATTATGCCCTTTGACCGTTAGGTCAATGCTGAATTAAAAATAATTATTATTTTTTTTGCAAAACTTAAAAAAAATATTTTACAAGATATTTTAGCTTTTTTAAACTAATGCACCAGTAGTCCCACTAATTTAGTAAAGTCTTCTTCTTCATTTTTTGTCAGTTTTTACAAAAAGATATTTTTTTTTCATTTTTTCAATTTTTTTTGTAAAAACTGAAAAAAAAAAATTGTAAAAACATAAAAAAAAATGTTTAATAAAATATTTTTCGTTTTTTAAAAATATTTTCGTTTTTGAAAAACATTTTTTTTTCATTTTTTCAGTTTTTTTAAAAAATCGAAATATTTTTTCTTTAAAAAAAAACTGAAAAACGAAAATAAAACGAAATGCTTTTAAAAAAATGAAAAAAAATACTTTCAAAAATGAAAATATTTTTAAGTTTTTAAAAAACGAAAATATTTTATTAAAAACATTTTTTCCAGTTTTTTGAAAAAAATGCTCTAAAAGACTGAAAAAAATAAAAAAAATATTTTTTTGTAAAAACTGAAAAAAATAAAATAAGAAGACTTTACTAAATTAGTGGACTACTGGTGAATTAGTTTTAAAAAACGAAAATATTTTGCAAAATATTTTTTTTTTAAGTTTTACAAAAAGAATAATAATTTTTTTTTAATTTAGCATTGACCTAATGGTCAAAGAGCATAAATGAACCAAAAAAGTGGATGGAGAGGTATTTTTAGCCCGATAAATGGATGAAGGGTATTTTCAAACCTTTTCCAATAGTTTAGGAGTATTTTAAACTCTTTTCCGTTGTTTTTGAAAGTAGTAGGCGTAGGATGTGAAGAGGCGAAGGCTATGTCAGGTGGCTTAGGTGGTAACTGAAGAAGTTTGTCAATTGGTGACATTTAGGATGCTTCAGGGATGATGATGGTGGTTGGTTGATGAAGTCGAAGCGGTTGTATAGGAATGGAGAATTAGAGAGAAGTTAGAGCTTCTCTCTCTGGTAGGTCCACGTGCATTGTTTCCAGCGATTTGAAAGTAAATGGGATGAGTTTTTAGATAGATAGAAAATATAGATTTTAAAACTTCAACGTGAAATTATTCCCCAATTTGAATTAGTAAATTTTTATTTTTTTATTTCATTTATTATTTTAAAACTCCAATTTTATTGAGCTTTGTCCTAAAATCTCCACCTGGCATAATATAATTATTTTACACACACACACACACACACACACACACATATATATATACTTTTGATGAATNTAAGAACATCATGACATCATATTTATAAACATTAATTTATTTTATCAACATGCATTTCATGATGTTCTTACAAAATGTATGTAAATATTATTAATTGAAAAATATATATCAATTATTTTTACAATATTAGTTATAAATATATGATTGCAAATTAATGTATACTANATATATATATATATATATATATATATATATATATATATATATATATATATATATGTATGTAT
This sequence comes from Nicotiana attenuata, assembly GCF_001879085.1. NCBI lineage: Eukaryota > Viridiplantae > Streptophyta > Magnoliopsida > Solanales > Solanaceae > Nicotiana > Nicotiana attenuata. The sequence continues at coordinate 132,996 of NW_017672819.1, forward strand.
GTATTCTCAAGTTGAAGTTTAAAGTTATTTTAAGATAAAAATAAAAAACTAAAAATATAAATTGAATGGATAGTAGTTTCTTTAAAATTATTTAAAATAAAAAATATTATTTATACTTATATTTATAAACATTAATTTATGACATCATATTTATAAACATTAATTTATTTTATCAACATGCATTTCATGATGTTCTTACAAAATGTATGTAAATATTATTAATTGAAAAATATATATCAATTATTTTTACAATATTAGTTATAAATATATGATTGCAAATTAATGTATACTAAAAAAAATGTGCATCTTAAATACCAAATCTAATATCATTTATACTTAATAAAACAATATTTATAGGCATATATTTATTATATTAACTTTTAAGTTTTGATAATTACCTTACTTAAAATTTAATCTAACTGTATACTGTATAATTATACTTGTGCAACCAAACGGTAGGCTTGTAGTTATATTGTAATTACGTTATGACAAACAAATAGGTCGTCGTAATTATTAGGTTGTGTAATTACTAGGCTGTGTAATTACAACCCTAGTAATTACACTAATTCCAATTACTGGGTAGCTTTCCAAACAGACCCTAAATGGTTTTATTTATTTAATTTATCAATATCTTAAATAACTTTAGCATGTTTTACCTAAACTTAATTATCATAATTTTTCACAGCAGTTTAACAATCTTAAGTGCGATTGACTACATATAATAGCATTAAAAACGCATCAACTTTGTCGAAAAAGAAAAAAGAACTTAATAAATTAATTTATTGCACAGAAAGACAACAATTCCCCTTTTACTGCCTAATTTATTCAAATTAAACAAAAATAACGCAAAACTATATTCGATCTTACAGAAACCTCATTTTTAAATACACCGTTAATCTATTATTAAGCTTACCTTCTTCTTTTTTCCTTATTTATCATTTTGTACGTTGGGCAATAGACTACACAAGATTTTAATTTCCATTTCTGCTAAAGAAAACTAGAACTAGGCGTATCTTTTAGGAAAATAAAAAGGATTAAGGAAGTGTTTGGTACGAAGGATTTTCAATTTTCTCATGTTTGGTTGGCTAAAGTGTTCTGGAAAATATTTTTCTTATGAACTCATTTTTCCTTATCAAGACAAGGGAAAACATTTTCCAAAACTCAATCTCAACCTTCCCACCCTATTCCCCACACCGACCCCACACCCCAACCCAACCCCAACCCCCATTTTCCAAAAAGGCCTTTTTTATTTATTTTAAATTTCAATTTTTTTTCCGTCATCACCCACCCTGCTTCCCTCCTCCCCTCGCAATTTTTTTTTTTTTTTTTGTAATTTCAAATTTCTATTTTTTAGTTTTTCTGCACACCCCCGCACCTCCCCCCTGCTCCACCCCCCACCCGGGAAAAATATTTTTTTTATATATATATATTTTCNTGGACTTACATGGTTGCAATAGCCGATATGTATGAAATTAATATAAACGGCTATTATATAATCGGTCGATATTACTAAGAATCACAATGATATAATTAACACAGGTTATATAACTACAACCATATTAGTGAATGGACTTATATGGTTGCCATATGCCGATATATATATGTATATATGTATATATATATGTATATATGTATATATATATATATGAAATTGATATAAACGGTTATTATATAAACGGTCGATATTACTAAGAATCACAACAATATAATTAGCATAGGTTATATGACTACAATCATATTAGAGAATGGATTTATATGGTTGTTATATGCCGATATGTATGAAATTAATATAAACGGTCGATATTACTAAGAATCACACCGATATAATTACCATAGGTTATATGACTTTAACCATATTAGTCAATGGACTTATATTGTTGCTATAGGCGCGATACGTATGACCATAATGAATTAAATTATTTAAACGGCTATTATATAAACGGCCGATATTACTAAGAATCACAACGATATAATTACCATAGGTTATATGACTATAACCATATTAGTGAATGGACTTATATGGTTTCTATATGACGATATGTATGAAATTAATATAAACGGCTATTATATAAACGGTTGATATTAGTCAATGGACTTATATGGTTTCTATAGTCGATACGTATGACCATAATGAATTAAATTATATAAGCGGCTATTATATAAACGGTAGATATTACTAAGAATCACAACGATATAATTACCATAGGTTATATGACTTCAACCATATTAGTCAGGACTTATATGGTTGCTATAGGCCGATACGTATGACCATAATGAATGAAATTAATATAACCGGCTATTATATAAACGGTCGGTATTATTATGAATCACAACTATATAATTAGCATAGGTTATATGACTACAACCATATTAGTCAATGGACTTATATGGTTGCTATAGGCTGATACGTATGACCTTAACGAATGAAATTATATAGACGGCTATTATACAAGCGACCGATATTACTAAGAATAACAACGATATAATTAGCATAGGTTATATGACTACAACCACATTAGTCAATAGACTTATATGGTTTTTATAGGCCGATACGAATGACATTAATGAATGAAATTAATATAACCGGCTATTATACAAGCGGTCGATATTACTATGAATCACAACGATATAATTAGCATATGTTATATGACTACAACCATATTAGCCAATGGACTTATATGGTAGCTATAGGTCGATACGAATGACCTTATTATAAACGGCTATTATATAAACGGCTATTTGACAACTACTTCATCAACGGGCTATATCATTTTATTTTTTTTTACTTTTCTCTTCAAAGAATATGCATTATTCTTTGAATATTCGTAAAAATATTTTCCAATTATTCTTCAATGTATTTTTGTATCTTAAAAATATTGGTAAAAATTTTTATGTTTCTTTTTTTAGCTTTCTGTTCAAAGAATATGCATTATTTTTTGAATATTCGTAAAAATATGTTACAAACATTATTCTTCAATGTATTTTTTATTTTCCATGTTTAATGGCTCCAAACTAGTTTCTAGGTTAGCATTCATGTTTAGGTTACGGGGAAGGGTGGTGAATTATGCTTTTAATGAAGGCTTTCTTAACATAAGTGTATGGTATAAGTTTGTATACCGTATAAAAAATAATATTGTGTGTAGATACTAGACTTTTGATCTTCCCATCGTATAAATTGTATATTTAAAAAAATATGTAATAGTATAGGTATACATATACGAAGGCTTTTGATCTTCCTATCCGTATAAATTTTATTTAAAAATAAAATAAAAACGTAATAGTATAGATATATATATGAAGTTGGTTGATCTTCCCATGAGAGAATGATGATTTATGGGACCAATGTTTTGGGATAATCAATGTTTATTAACTAATTTTGGAGGGAAATATTTTGGAGGGAAAAATGGCCATTAAGCCAAATGTGAAATGAAGGGCTTTAGTAACAGTGCACTAATTTTAAAATTTTTTTTACACTTCTGCCATATAGTAACAGTGCACTTCATAGGTTTTATCTCATAGTCTTAACCTTCATCTTGGTGGTTGAATTCTAATTAATAACGGATCGGTCTCCAAAATTTTGTAGTGGTAAATACAATTTTTGATTTTTCGTGTTGATTTTTGCACATCTCTATGAGCAAAGTAATGTCGATTTTTAAACTTTAAAAAAAAATAATCTTCCTAGTTTTGTTCTTGGTTGTAAAATGATAGAAAAGAATAGGGGGACTTCTGCACTAAATATATTGTTAATGATTTCTCAATTTTAATTGGCTATTTTTAAACCAATAATCTTCTTAAAATAAATAAATATAACAATAATAAATGGAAAAAACACAGACAATATTATAAGGAACAATCATATTAATCCATTACTTTGATCCACTTGAAGTTAGTAAATATAACTAAAGAGAAGAAATTATCAAGCTAAACATAAGTTTATCCTAGCACTTCAACAGAGAAGATCACAGCCCCTGATGTAGCCTGAACTAGTTCCAAGAGAAGAACACTCCCTTTCTTCAGATTATTGTCGACAACAAATTATTTCCACCATTAACGAGTCTTCTCTGAACACCACTTGTGGAAGTCACAGCCCATTCCTTCCCATTATATCGAAGCATTGTTTTAACCGAAATAGGAGGAAGATAGCCAAAGATAATCTTTAGAAGAAACTGCAAGAACATAATGTAAAGATAAGGTTCATGGTTCATTGCTAGCTGGAATAATCAACAGTTACCAAATCATGAAAATATTAAAAAATAAAATTACCACATAATCACGCTTGATGTACGAACTAGGCACGTCCATCCGAAAACATGGATAGAATTCATGTTCAATCCATCCGCTAGCATTCATGTTTAGAGTATCTATTTTGTTTAAAGAGTTGGAAATGTTGTTCTTGTGCTTAAGAGATATATAGACTCAAAACTTTCTATTTCCCTCCAATCATATTTTTACTTTTCCCTTTGTTTCCCTCCAAAAATTGTATTTGACATTTTAGTCCAAAAATGCCATCTTGTTTTTCCTCCTAATAAAGAAGTTAGAATGCATTTTAGTTCTAAAATTTAATCATGATTTTCCTTTTATTATAATTAAGATATTTGGTGAAGATTATAACAATTAAGATTAACCAATAAAAATATGTCGAATTATATATTTACTATTATATAAACAAGGTCATACTAGTGAATAGACTTATATGGTTGCTATATGCAGATATGTATGAAATTAATATAAACGGCTATTACATAAACGGTCGATATTACTAAGAATCACAACGATATAATTCGCATAGGTTATATGACTACAATCATATTAGTGAATGGACTTACATAGTTGCTATAGGTCGATATGTATGAAATTAATATAAACGGCTATTATATAATCAGTCGATATTACTAAGAATCACAACGATATAATTAACATAGGTTATATGACTACAACCATATTAGTGAATGGACTTATATGGTTGCTATAGGCCGATATGTATGAAATTAATATAAACGGCTATTATATAAACGGTCGATATTACTAAGAATCACAACGATATAATTATCATAGGTTATATGACTTCAACCATATTAGTCAATGGACTTATATGGTTGCTATAGGCCGATACGTATGACCATAATGAATGAAATTAATATAACTGGCTATTATATAAACGGTCGATATTATTATGAATCACAACTATATAATTAGCATAGGTTATATGACTACAACCATATTAGTCAATGGACTTATATGGTTGCTATAGGCCGATACGTATGACCTTAATGAATGAAATTATATAGACGGCTATTATACAAGCGACCGATATTACTATGAATCACAACGATATAATTAGCATAGGTTATATGACTACAACCATATTAGTCAATGGACTTATATGATTTCTATAGGCTGATACGAATGACCTTAATGAATGAAATTAATATAACCGGCTATTATACAAGCGGTCGATATTACTATGAATCACAACGATATAATTAGCATAGGTTATATGACTACAACCATATTAGTCAATGGACTTATATGGTTGCTATAGGCCGATACGTATGACCTTAATGAATGAAATTAAATAGACGACTATTATACAAGCGACCGATATTACTATGAATCACAACGATATAATTAGCATAGGTTATATGACTACAACCATATTAGTCAATGGACTTATATGATTTCTATAGGCTGATACGAATGACCTTAATGAATGAAATTAATATAACCGGCTATTATACAAGCGGTCGATATTACTATGAATCACAACGATATAATTAGCATAGGTTATATGACTACAACCATATTAGTCAATGGACTTATATGGTTGCTATAGGCCGATACGTATGACCATAATGAATGAAATTAATATAACCGGCTATTATATAAACGGTCGATATTATTATGAATCACAACTATATAATTAGCATAGGTTATATGACTACAACCATATTAGTCAATGGACTTATATGGTTGCTATAGGCCGATACGTATGACCTTAATGAATGAAATTATATAGACGACTATTATACAAGCGATCGATATTACTATGAATCACAACGATATAATTAGCATAGGTTATATGACTACAACCATATTAGTCAATGGACTTATATGATTTCTATAGGCCGATACGAATGACCTTAATGAATGAAATTAATATAACCGGCTATTATACAAGCGGTCGATATTACTATGAATCACAACGATATAATTAGCATAGGTTATATGACTACAACCATATTAGTCAATGGACTTATATGGTTGCTATAGGCCGATACGTATGACCATAATGAATGAAATTAATATAACCGGCTATTATATAAACGGTCGATATTATTATGAATCACAACTATATAATTAGCATAGGTTATATGACTACAACCATATTAGTCAATGGACTTATATGGTTGCTATAGGCCGATACGTATGACCTTAATGAATGAAATTATATAGACGACTATTATACAAGCGACCGATATTACTATGAATCACAACGATATAATTAGCATAGGTTATATGACTACAACCATATTAGTCAATGGACTTATATGATTTCTATAGGCCGATACGAATGACCTTAATGAATGAAATTAATATAACCGGCTATTATACAAGCGGTCGATATTACTATGAATCACAACGATATAATTAGCATAGGTTATATGACTACAACCATATTAGTCAATGGACTTATATGGTTGCTATAGGCCGATACGTATGACCTTAATGAATGAAATTATATAACCGGCTATTATACAAGCGATCGATATTACTATGAATCACAACGATATAATTAACATAGGTTATATGACTACAACCATATTAGTCAATGGACTTATATGGTTGCTATAGGCCGATACGTATGACCTTAATGAATGAAATTATATAGACGACTATTATACAAGCGACCGATATTACTATGAATCACAACGATATAATTAGCATAGGTTATATGACTATAACCATATTAGTCAATGGACTTATATGATTTCTATAGGCCGATACGAATGACCTTAATGAATGAAATTAATATAACCGGCTATTATACAAGCGGTCGATATTACTATGAATCACAACGATATAATTAGCATAGGTTATATGACTACAACCATATTAGTCAATGGACTTATATGATTTCTATAGGCCGATACGAATGACCTTAATGAATGAAATTAATATAACCGGCTATTATACAAGCGGTCGATATTACTATGAATCACAACGATATAATTAGCATAGGTTATATGACTATAACCATATTAGTCAATGGACTTATATGATTTCTATAGGCCGATACGAATGACCTTAATGAATGAAATTAATATAACCGGCTATTATACAAGCGGTCGATATTACTATGAATCACAACGATATAATTAGCATAGGTTATATGACTACAACCATATTAGTCAATGGACTTATATGGTTGCTATAGGCCGATACGTATGACCTTAATGAATGAAATTATATAGACGACTATTATACAAGCGACCGATATTACTATGAATCACAACGATATAATTAGCATAGGTTATATGACTACAACCATATTAGTCAATGGACTTATATGGTTTCTATAGGCCGATACGAATGACCTTAATGAATGAAATTAATATAACCGGCTATTATACAAGCGGTCGATATTACTATGAATCACAACGATATAATTAGCATATGTTATATGACTACAACCATATTAGCCAATGGACTTATATGGTAGCTATAGGTCGATACGAATGACCTTATTATAAACGGCTATTATATAAACGGCTATTTGACAACTACTTCATCAACGGGCTATATCAATTTTGTATTTTTTTTTACTTTTCTCTTCAAAGAATATGCATTATTCTTTGAATATTCGTAAAAATATTTTCCAATTATTCTTCAATGTATTTTTGTATCTTAAAAATATTGGTAAAAATTTTTATGTTTCTTTTTTTAGCTTTCTGTTCAAAGAATATGCATTATTTTTTGAATATTCGTAAAAATATGTTACAAACATTATTCTTCAATGTATTTTTTATTTTCCATGTTTAATGGCTCCAAACTAGTTTCTAGGTTAGCATTCATGTTTAGGTTACGGGGAAGGGTGGTGAATTATGCGTTTAATGAAGGCTTTCTTAACATAAGTGTATGGTATAAGTTTGTATACCGTATAAAAAATAATATTATGTATAGATACTAGACTTTTGATCTTCCCATCGTATAAATTGTATTTTTAAAAAAATATGTAATAGTATAGGTATACATATACGAAGGCTTTTGATCTTCCTATCCGTATAAATTTTATTTAAAAATAAAATAAAAACGTAATAGTATAGATATATATATGAAGTTGGTTGATCTTCCCATGAGAGAATGATGATTTATGGGACCAATGTTTTGGGATAATCAATATTTATTAACTAATTTTGGAGGGAAATATTTTGGAGGGAAAAATGGCCATTAAGCCAAATGTGAAATGAAGGGCTTTAGTGGTATTTCACCAGTGTGGTCATTTTTGGGCCACGCTGAGTTTGGCCGAATAGCAGCTCTCTTTTTTTAATATGTTTAAACTGAATACGAGAACCCATCACATAGATCTGTACTAAATGTAATGTTATTTCACATTCGTTGAATTTCGAGTATCTTAATTACGTAACAAAACCTCATTATATGAGCTACGTTCGCACATGAGTACTTGGTTATCTGGGTCTGATCTGACAAAGATTTCGTTAAATTTCAAGTATCTTTTAGAGCGACTAACAATGATTTTTTCCATTTGCACTTACTCAACCAATGGTGTGATTTATATGATGTGCTATTCAATGACAGAAGCAAATTTATTCCCGTATTTTTCCCATCCTTAAACCTCTATATTAAGTACTACATAATATTTCTTTTGCTTAGGTTATTTTAATATTTTGCGGTTATTGCTAATTCTTTATGGCTTTTTTACTATTGCACTTCTTTTGAACACTGCTATGATTATGTGTTGCTTGAGCCGTGAGTCTATCAAAAACGGCCTTTTTACCTTCGCAAGATAGGAGCAAGGTTGCATATACACTACTTTCTCTAGTCTCCACCTGTGAAAGTACACTAAGTTTATTATTGTTGTTGTAGGGTAATGTGAGTTACAATTGCAATGAGCCAATGATAGTGCTTATATTATTGTAGGCTTTGTTATCATAAGGTGCTTTCCTCATCACGTGTTGATAAAGTAAAATTCTAAAAAGCTAAGTTTAGTTCTAGAATTACACCAATGGAGATGATCAAATAAGGCATGGCAGAAAGAAGAAGCTCCATAAAATAGGATAATTTCAGATGGCCCAGAGCCCCAGACTGTAATTAATTAGGTGAAGGGTTGGGAAGATGCTACGGCAACGGCGTTAATTATAGCCATTTTATAGAGCAGATATGGGAATAGAAAAAGCGCAACATCCCAAACGTGGTTTTCACTCTAACAACAGCAAAAAGAAAGATACTTTTCAGAGAGTTCTACATGTTGCTGCTTGTGGTGCTTGTGTCTGTGTCAGTAAAAGAGATAGAGAGATTTAGAGAGATCTAGTGAGATGTTGATGTTTGACTAAAATTTCATGTTTTTGTATGTAATTTGCCTTGTATTATATTCCGATCTTGTTAATTTTTATGTGATAATTGTGACTCGAGCTTAATAATGGCATTTTTATGTGTAGGAATCAATTGGAAGTGATTTGGGGATTTTGCATGCAAATTGGCATCAAAAGAATTTTGAGGAAGTATAAGTTTGGTGCCCAAGGCACCAACCAAAATGCCAAAGACAGATAGACCAAAAAGTTTGTTGTCTTGGTTGGCGCTACACCAAGCGAAACGCCAAAGGGCGGATTTTGTCCTAATTCGGCTAGGACTTGGGGATTTCAACCCTAAACGTCACCAACATGTATAAAAGAGGTTCTAAACCTATTTTTGAGAGGGGGGCGGGGGAGGGGGGCATATTTTGGACGAAGGAGAGATCATACTTTGGAGAAAGGGAGAGCACGAAACCGCCGTGGATAGGGGTGTTCAAAACTGAACCGAAACCGAAACCCGAACCGAAACCGAAGCTTAATGGCTTATTGGTATCGGGTTAACAGTTTAACGGACGGAGAACGGATTGAAATTTTTTTATTAACGGCTTATCGGTTTGGGGGCGGATTATTCAATTTTCTTAATGGATAATCCGTTAACCCGTTAAGAATATATCTATACATATAAAATTTATTTTTATCCATATATTTTACCTATATAATAAGTGAAACTTTCTTGAACGAGGAAGGGTATAATCGTCAAAATAATCTAAAATGTTGGCATTAGAGTAAATGATTTGCCAAAGGATCAGTACGTGTTCATTGCACAGAGACCCGCGTGACTGACTTTAGGCTTTAGGTTTTCTTTTTGTAATTTTGAGAACTACATTTCTCAATTTTCATCTCTCAATTGTTCTGTTCCTCTATTGCATCTGCTTTCTGGTGACTTTCATCCTTCTCTTTGCTCTTTGACTTCTACTCGATTTTTAGTTTTCCCATTTTCCCACTCCTCTGATTTAGTCCCTCTTCTTTTTTTGCTTCTTTTTTGGATTTCTGTTGTGACATTTCAGTTCTTTCGCTACCGAGGAGCATGAAAATGGACAAATAGTAAGAAATGGTAATTCGTTTGTTCCTTTGCATTTTCTTCTGGTTTTTTGAAACATGCACAGCAAGTTCCCATGGAAATTATATTTTGTTTGTTCCATTGTATTCTCCTCTGGATTTTCAAACATGCACAACAAATTCTTTAAAGGTTAAAGTTGAAGTTCTGAACTCAAAGAGCGTCATTTGCAATATAGATTGAATTAGGCCGATAAATCGCCCGATAACCGCCTAATAAGAGCTAAACCGATACCAACCCGCCCGATATCTTATCGGGTGGCTAGTGGATTAATATATTTAAAAGCCGATAAGCGATAAGCTAAACCGTTAAGAGTAAATAACCGCCCAATCTGCCTAATATGCAGCCCTAGCCGTGGAGGCCGAAATTCATCAGATTCTATCTTTCTTCCATCAAACTAGTTATCTTTACGTTTCTATGGATGAATTGTTATTTTGCTACCATGTCTATGTGGAGCTAAACTTCGTTTCTAGGGTTGTGGTTGTCATGAATATTGAATTTTATTAAGTACATCACTGTTAACTCGAGTTATCATTGTTGGTTGTTTCTCTAATTCGGTGCATAATTACTTAATTGTTTGGCCAACAGTTGAGTTCTATTTACTATCTATGCTATGTTTGGGAAAGCCGTGTTTAGCTTAGAGTTTGAATTAGAGAGAGCTTGTTTCTGAACCCGTGGCTCGGGAAAAAATTTCGCTGTTAGGATAAGAATATACCTAACAGTCTTGCTTAGTTGAATACCGTATTATATTCGTTCATGATAAATTCAATACTATAGGAATATAGGGTTGATACAATATGGATAGACGAATAGTATTGTGCAAACATGCTATTTATATAACCGATTCGGTCAACTAGCAACCATAGATGATTCGTATTAACAGGTGTAATTACGAACTCAACAGGATTGACACTACTAAAAAACGGCCAATTTCCGACGGAAAAAAGTAGTCGGAAATTTCCCACCGAATTGGTCGGAAAATACATAAAAATTTATTTTTCAATTAATAATAATTACGACTAATATTCCGTCTATATCCGTCGTAAATGTTGGCGGAAAATTCCCCGTCACTGTTAGCGACCAATTCGGTCGAAAATAATTTGAAAAAAAAAATAGCGACCGATTCTGTCGGGAAATTTTTAGTAAAACGAGGTTGACTGCTTTGACCAAAATACCGACCGAATCAGTCGGAAAGGTTTTTAAAAAACCCTACCAGAGAACATCTTTCTTCTCATTTACCTCTTTTCTTCCTTCTCTCTTCTCTCTCTCACTCAAACTTCCCCCACCCAAACCCGCCGCTGCCACCAACTAGCAGCACTCGCCGATGTCGATGAAGCTCCGTTGAGACTCTCCGTTGCCAGGTAAGTTTCCCTTACCAAAATGTGTTCTGACTTTGCTCATCTTTTCTCCATTATTGGGTTTCTCCATCGTTGATCTTTCCGGTTGTTGTTTGTATCGCTCGACTGAGGCTTAGCCTCTGTTTTTTTCTTTGGTATTTAATTTTCAGCTTTTGCATCCGGTATCTCTCCTTTTTTTCATCTCAAGTTCTCCTGCCGATGCTTTTCTTGGTGTAACAGATGGATTTAGATGCAATCAATGTTTATAAGATTGATTTCACTAAATTTTTTTGCTATATTTGTTGACATTCCGACTGAAGTTGAGTCAATTTTCTTAGGCCTAACTAATATTTGTTTTATGTTAAAAAAGACTTTTCATTGGTTATTGACGAATCTTATTGCGGCTATTTGTATGTTTTCTTTGTTTATTTTGCCTTTGAGATGGACTTTAAATGTTGTAGATTCGATTTATTAAATATTAAAACATCATATATAGGTTACATGGAGAAAGTACTTAAAGATTGCTTTATTACGTCGACAAAGCATAAAGGAACCCCATTTTTGTTTCAGTTTTGACCATTTTATTTGCTTGAAATCTCACTTGGATATTATTATATCGTCTTACACGGATAATAAATGGACCAAAAATTCAAATTATAGCATAAGAGAATGATAGAAGGCACTGTTTCATCAGGCGACCATAATCCCTTCTTGTGCTTTTCCTTTGTAGTGTCTACTAATTTGCACCCCATTTTTGGTATTCCTTCTTCAATTTCTCTCTTTCTTGCTGTTTTTAGCTCTGTTTTATCCAATTACTTTAGCAATTATTTCTGAAATTGGATTTAATTAATTCAAGCTGTTGTATTAATTAATGGTGTTCTTATTTATTTTTCTATTTTTGGGGATCTGGGTTACTAAACTATCGCATACTTTTATTTTAGGCTGACTACTAATCGCTTTCTCATCCACATTTGTGTTTCAGAAACAAAGGGTTTAATTTTGAAGATTCAAGTTAATTATAAAGAGGTAATTGTTAATTTCTTGGCTTTACTGAACAATTATTCTGAACAATTACATACAAAGTTTCTTTATTTTGGTGTGTTTTATGTTTGCAAATACTTATGAGTTTCTTATTATTGTTCTGTCACATAAAGACAATCAACTGAAATTTCTTCAAGAAGATGTATAGATGGTTTCAATTTTGAAGAATTAACTTAAAAATTAAAATTATGTTTCAACTTTCAAAATCCTTTTGCAAGCTGAGCATATATAAATGTGGATGTGGAAAAGCTCAATGACATACACGAAAAAGATTATAAGAATAATACTCTTTGATATAGAACTCCTGAGTCCAAGCACAAAACATTAATTAGGTAGTCTTTTATATAATACAGAAAAATTCTTAACCAATGGATATATTTGGAACTGTAAAAAAGAAAAGAACTTGGATATTCAAATATCCAAACTAGAATTAGCAAACTTAATAGTCTGCTCAAGCGGATGTCTTAATTTCTTCAAAACAACTTCATAGGTCCTAATATAAGCAAGTGGGTAACTCCCAAATTTTAACCATTCTCCATCTTCAACTCTAATTTCAGCAACATAATAGCAAGTTATAAACACTAAATAAATAATGGACTATATTTTTAGTCTTTTAGACTTTAGAGTGGACTATATTTTCCTTGTTTCTAAATTATGAATTAGCCACAAGAAGAGAAAGATTAACATATGTGCATGACTACTCCATAGTTTTATTCTATTTGAATTCTTTAATTTTATTTATATGTTGAAATAGTTTAAATAATTGTTAGTTACGACTATTTCTTTTGTTTGAGAAATCATTAATTAATTTGGATTATATGAACATTTAAGAATCTATTCAAATTTAATTAGTATGTTTAAAAACTTATATTATTTAGAATAGGGATTAATGTGAGATTTCGAGTGTTAAATAACTAGTTTAAATAAATCAAATTACTTTAAATATCTCATTTATATATTTCTATTTGTGTAGATGAAATTTGTGCATCGTAGATGGATGTATAATAGGAATCATCCTAATCGTGCGGGGTTGAGGGATGAATTTATTGAAGGGGTTGCTGAATTTATTGCTAAGGCTCAAACACTTGATGATTTTCTTATTGGAGGAAGGATTAGGTGTCCTTGTGTAAATGTAAGTGTGTTAAGTTATTGAAATCAGACGAAGTTAAAGTCCATCTCTACAAGAAAGGGTTTGTAGAAAATTATTATATATGGATTGCTCACGGGGAGAATCATGCTAGTTTAGATGATGCTATCTTTCATAATTCTTTTGGTGGTGAGGGTAGCCCCATTGCGGAGCATAATGTTGAAAATTCTCGATACAATGAAATGATGAGCAAACAAAGGCAGAGCTCTGCCTAGGAGTACGTCGACCTACAGGACTTCCAAACCCACTCTTAGCCAATTCTTCTTCTCCTCAAAATCAAGAACAAATGGAAGATATGAGATACTAAATTCGTGAATTGAAGAAACAATTGGACTCCCAATACGGAATATTAGTTGTGATGCTTTGGTTGATTGGTAAACTTGATTGTGAGAGACAACTTTATGTATTGCTTTTAAACTTGAATGTGGGCTACTATTTGGATGTTTTTATGCCCAAAATTGTTAGATATAAAGGTTGGTATTGTTGGTTTAAGTTGTGTTAATGGTTGGCATTGTTGGTTTAGATTTTGTTAATATATTGTTAATTTAGATTGTGTTAATGTATTGTTGGTTCTTATTATTGTATTAATGTATCGTTGGTTTAGATTGTTGTTAATGTATTGTTGGTTTTTTTTTTTTTGTAATAGTTTGACAGGTGGTGTAGCTCGAAATTGGGCAGAATTCTGCCCAGTTTTCTACAAAATTCCGGCGGAAACGGTCGGACAGCTGCCCAGATTTAACCATAAATTCCCAGATTTCCGACTGATTCGGTCGGAAATTCAAAAAAAAATTAATATTCAAAAATTTCGTCGGATTCCATCAGAAATTAAATAAAATTTAATTTTTAATTATTAATTTCCGACTTATCCGGTCAGAAATTTAAAAAAGAAATTAATATCCAATAGTTTTCGACGGATTCCGTCGGAAATTAAATAAAATTTAATTTTTAATTATTAATTTTATTTGTATTATTACGACCGATTCAGTCGGTAAATTCCGACCACTTTAGTCGGAAACGTGAATTATTTGGTTGTCTAACCTTTTTGAAATTTGCGACCACTTTGGTCGAAAATCACCGACAGATTCGGTCGGAAATTATTTTCCGACCGACCAATTTCGGTCGGAAATACGTGATTTCCGACCGAATTCCGGCCGTTTTGGCCGTCGGAAATCTGCCATTTTCTAGTAGTGTGATAAACTGACCACAACCTTGAAATCTATATCTCCCTTGGTTACGTGTTTAAATTTCGCAATAGTAGTTTAGTAGAAAAATAGCATGTTTGATTATCTTAAACAGTAAATTAATTTTAGTTTGCTTAGTTAACGATTAATCTAATCTCTGTGGCACCGACATCCGACTTTCGAGTCACTTTATTACTTGACGACCATATATACTTGCGTGTACTTGGGGAATCAACATGTTCTTGGCGCCGTTGCCGGGGGCTTAGTTATTGATTATTTATCTAAGTTAAGCTTTTAATTGATTTCTGTTCAAGTTTTTAATTTTCCTGTTTAGTTATTTTTCTAGATTAGACTTTTACTTATCTTTATAGGTTTTATTTATTCTTTCTTTTGTAAATATTTTTATTTTTATAATATTTTGATTTTCTTAGTGTGTTCAAAGTTCTCTCAATATGACATCTGGGGATGAAATATCCGGAGGTAAGGTTATTGATGAAGATGCTTGGTTGACGGAAAACTTTTATGGCCCGTCTTTTTGGGCTTGTCATGACCTGAACTCTGGGAGGTCTGAATTTGAATATGGGAGTAAGGGTTGGTATTGGGACGGATATTCACGTTTAAGGGAATATGCGGAACGACGCTATTTTATGACAAAGTTGGTGAATGATTGGTCGTAGGAGAGAGCTAATCTTGCACAAGAAATTGATAAGTTTGACTTGGCTTTGCACAACTTGGATGCAGATTTGAGTGCAAAGGTTGATGCGTTCAACGCCCAACAATCTAATGATGAGTTGTGTGAAACTGAATAAAATCTTCTAGACCAAATTAAAGAGTTAAAATGAGAATACCAAGCATTAGACCATATTTTTCTTGAGGATGCCAATGTTGAGGAAAGTACACTAGAGTCCTGTGAGGAAGTAGATAATGTTATATTTGAAGACTTTAGTGTATGTACATATGAGGATGTAAATAGTGACGCAATTCTAGAGTTGGAACGCATTGATCCTCATTCCATCCATTTATCAACATTGTGTTTGGATGATGATATGGAAATCGAGTCATTCTAGTCTTTGGAGGAGCCAACGGACGAGGAACAAGGTGCTTACATTTTGGAATTTATCATGCTAGAGAGAAATAATTACACACCTCATTTGAAGGCCAAAAAGTGTAGAATGCGAAATTTGTTACTTAGCGCAATTACATTTATCCCACCACCCTGCGAGCATAGCAAAAAGCTTGAAGCCAAATTGAAGGCTCAATTCATAAGTTCGAGATGGAGACAAAAATTGGTTCAAGTCATGTTGCGACGTTAATCAGGTGCTTGTTGGGAGGCAACCCAACTTTATCGCTTTCTTTTATTTTTGTTTTTATTATATTATTTTTGTAGTGTCTGTTTTTATTTTGTAGGATTATAAGCATAGGAAGCAAAGCCATTGGAAGAGTGCAAAAGCGAGCTAGATAGTGAGAACTAAGTGTGGGGTGCCCACACAAAGGACCATGCTTGAGGGAAGTCTGAGTACCTCGTGAGCTGTGATTGCTTCGGCCTTTGGCCTTTCAGGGAGTTTCTTGTCCACCCTCGTTATTGTTTTGCTTTATTTGTACATTAAGGACATTGCACTCTTTTAAGTGTGGGATGGGAGTATTTCTCTAAATAATTAGTAGTAGTATGTTAGTAAAAATGTTAACTTTTTATTTTGATTTTAGCTTTTTTTTTTTTCCCAGTAGTTGTGTAGTATTTTGGTAGCTTATTTTTTTTAAATAAAGAAAAATCGAAAAAAAAGTAGAAAAATTAGACTTTTCCCGACGATGGATCTCCTAGACAGTTTTCTTGAGAGATTAAAGTTTAAATAAAAATCCAAAAGTATGTCTTTTAGTTTCCTTTAGGTAGCAATAATCCCCCGTAGTTTTTCTTTGTGCCTCGGTTCTTTTTTATGGGATGTAACTTGAACCGGGTAGTAGTTTTTTTAGTGTAGGACTTAGGAAAAAATGGAGGAAGAAGGATGAGATTCTTAGGCGCCCTTGACTTGTTTGATAGTAGCATATTTAGGCTTTGACATGTGTAGTATCTTCCCTGTGATTTGAAGTTTATCATGACGCCTGAAAAAATATGATGCATGTCTCGTGACGCCTATGTCTCCTATTCTTGACTTATGTTCACTTTGTGCTTAATGCTTTGTGGCTCAGTGAATACTTACTTGCATTAGTTTAACAATCGGAATGAGACCGTCCTTAGTAAGTCATGTGCCATGTGTGAAGTGAGCTTCTTGTGTAGTCCATGTCATTGCACTTGTGTCTAGAACTTGCCAGTATGTGAGTTGAAACGAAGTTTTAGGTGATGCTCGGTTTGAAAAAATAATTTTAGGTTGTCTTTATTATTTTTGAGCTTAATGCTTATCACAAATAAAATCTATTCCTGGTTAACCATTTAGAGCCTATAGACTTTTATTTGGCACCCACATTACAAGCTTATACCCTTTTTGTTCTTAATTGACCTTGTTTTGATCATTTTACCTCTTAAAGCACCTAATTGTGAAATGAGTGCTAAAAAAAGTAAGGAGGAAATTTGGGTGGCTTTCGAGTGGAACCAATGAAAGGAAGAAAGATGCACTTGTTTTGTAAAAGAATGTACTACTAGCGAAAATTGTAAAGAAGAAAAATCTGAAAAAAGAGAAGAAAAATATAGATGAATAAATTCTTGTTCTTGCTAGTGGGGTATGAATTAAAGTAGTGCCTAAAGAAAGAGGGAACGTTGTTAGGAATGATTTTAGTTGTGAAATTGAAGTTGGGAGTGAAGAGTTTGGGCTTAAAGTTTATTATGTGATGTCTTAAAGTACTTAGGAGGGTTAACCACTATTCCTAAATATATCCTACCTGTCCCTTAGCCCACATTACAACCATGAAAAAGTCCTACTTAATTTTAGATCAAGCAAGACTACATTAGTAGATATTTACATTAAGGGCAAGCCTATGGTACCAATTGCATGCATGAGACTACTTTTGTGAGAATGAGTGATTTCCTTTGATATATATTTGTCCTTAAAATATATTTGAGCATTTGATTTGAATGTGTGGATTCAACTTAATCTTTTGTTCTTGTTATGGAGGTACATGGTTTCATGAGGGATATGTAACGTTATTAGACTTCTCTAGGATATTGGGTGTTCAAGCCATGAGTGCATTATGACATTGAGTCAGTCATTGAGGCTAGACTGTTATGAGCATGTTGTCTTTGTTGTAAATATTTTTGAGAATGGAAAAAGTTAAAGGGAAGTGTGTTCTTAATGCATATGCTACGGTTTAATTATTTCTATCAACCAGATCATTGGTGTAGTGTGCTTCAAATGTGCAAATATAAAAAGTGCTCAAAGATATAGTGAATTATTGGTTGCTCGCGGACGAGCCAGAGCTTAAATATGGATAATTACACCCGTGGAGATGATCAAATAAAGTTGAAGCTAAGTTTAGTTCTAGAATTACACCAATGGAGATGATCAAATAAAGTATTCAGAAAGAAGAAGCTCCATAAAATAGGATAATTTCAGATGGCCCAGACTGTAAGGTGAAGGGTTGGGAAGATGCTACGGCAACGGCGTTAATTATAGCCATTTTATAGAGCAGATACGGGAATAGAAAAAGCGCAACATCCCAAACGTGGTTTTCACTCTAACAGCAAAAAGAAAGATACTTTTCAGAGAGTTCCACATGTTGCTGCTTGTGGTGCTTGTGTTTGTGTCAGTAAAAGAGATAGAGCGATTTAGAGAGATCTAGTGAGATGTTGATGTTTGGCTAAAATTCTATGTTTTTGTATGTCATTTACCTTGCATTATGTCTTGATTTTGTTAATTTTTGTGTGAATAATTGTGACTCGAGCTTAATAATGGTATTTTTATGTGTAGGACTCAATTGAAGTAATTTGGGGAGTTTACATGCAAATTGGCATAAAAAAGGGAAGAATTTGGAGTAAGTATAAGTTTGGTGCCCAGGTTGGTGTCAGGTACCAACCAAAACGCCAAAGACAGAAGACCAAAAAGTTTGCTGTCCTGGTTGGCGCCAGGCGCCAAGCGAAACGCCAAAAGGCGGATTTTGTTCAAATTCGGCTGGGACTTAAAGATTTCAATCCTAAATGTTCCCAACATGTATAAAAGGGGTTCTAAGCCTATTTTTGAGGGGGGAGGGGGGGGGGGTGAAATATTTTGGACGAAGGAGAGATCATACTTTGGAGCAAGGGAGAGCACAGATCCGTCGTGGAGGCCGGAATTCATCAGATTCCATCTTTCTTCCATCAAACTAGTAATATTTACGCTCCTTTGGATGAATTGTTGTTTTGCTACCATGTCTATGTGGAGCTAAACTTCGTCTCTAGGGTTGTGGTTGTCATGAATATTGAATTTTATTAAGTACTTCACCGGTAACTCGAGTTATCATTGTTGGTTGTTTTTCTAATTCGGTGCATAATTGCTTAATTGTTTGGCCAGCAATTGAATTTTATTTACTATCTATGCAATGCTTGGGAAAATCATGTTTAGATTAGAGTAGAATTAGAGAAAGCTTGTTTCTGAAACCGTGACTCGGGGAAAGATTCCGCGGTTAGGATAGGAATATATCTAATAGTCTTGCTTAGTTGAATACCGTATTATATTCGTTCATGATAGATTCAATACCAAGGAATATAGGATTGATATATTGTGGATAGACGAATAGTATTGTGGAAACATGCTATTTATATAAACGTCCCGGTCAACTAGCAACCATAGATAATTCGTATTAATAGGTGTAATTACGAACTCGATAGGATTGATATACCGACCACAACTCTGGAATCTATATCTCCCTTGGTTACGTGTTTAAATTTCGCAATAGTAATTTAGTAGAAAAATATTATTTTTGATTATCTTGAATAGTAAACTGATTTTAGTTTGCTTAGTTAACGATTAATATAAGTCTTTGTGAGTTCGACATCCGACTTTCGAGTCACTTTATTACTTGACGGCCACATATGCTAGCGTGTACCTGGGGAACCAACATATGCCATGGGATGATCAAGTGAGACCAGATGCATTAATCATTATACTTTGCGATGAAGCAACGTTTCTCTCCATTGCTAACCTCCACCTTCTTTAATCTTCTCGTGTAAAAGTTCTATCTACACGTCATGTGAAAGTTTCCAATAGTCAAATGCGCCTTATTTAAGTAGTAATATGTTTTACTACAATTTAAATATTAAATAATTAAGATTGTTTATTTTCTCAATATCTAAATAAATAAAATTTAATTATTGAAATTAATAAAATATAAAATTTAAATAAAATATTAATTAATCTTAATATGGTGGCTGATAGTAATATTGGTTAACGATGATCTTGATGGGTGTTGATTGATGCTGGTAGTGGTTGTGGGAGCAGCTTTTGGTCCTTTAAATTTGTCAAAAGCGAGCACTTTTGATCTCCGTCAACTATTTAATAAGTTTTGGTTGTTAGATCTTATGAAAACTGTAATAAAATTTTTTTAACAGAAACTCAGATTTGAAGATGTAGGGTGTGTGTGGTATAAAGGAAAATGTTTTTCATGGAAAATGTTTTTCAAGAAAATATTTTCTTGGAAAACAAGTAGTAATCTTATTCATTTTCTGGTGTTTGGTACGCCAAATCAAGGAAAATATTTTCTCAAGAGTATTCATAAATAATTTTGATACAATAAAGATGAAGCCATAAACTTTCGAACCAACAACCTTCCGAACCCACAAATTTCATAAACTTCTGAACCGCAAAATTTTCGAAACCGCGAAATTTCGAACGCGTAAACTTCGAAACACATAAACCTCCGAACTCGTAACTTTTGAACTTGTAAATCGAAAGACGAAAAAAGTAAAACTGAAAATTTATAAAAAAATATTTTGTAAATTTTTTTTTGCGGGGTGGGGTGGGGGTTATAAAATTTCAAGACCCCAATGGATCNTTAAAGAATTAGAAGGCCTAGTATACTGCGATGTGTGATTTGATCGAAATTCTGATTTTACAGACTCGGAAGGAGAAACTGTCATCCCAGCCAATCCAATTGGGATGCCCTGGACCTGACATGTCACTTGGAAAGAGTAACATGAAGCTCAGAATTGGGGTGTAGTCAATACTCCCAAATAAAAAGGGAATTGATCCATGGTCGATTTCGTAACAAATCAAATAAAGAGGAATTTCTATTTGTACCTCGTAAAAAAAGCTTTTTATTTTGTGGAATGAACCATTTCCTTTCTTTTCGTGGAAAGAAATTATGTTCAAGTAAGCAAATATGTCATGGTTCTAGGAGTCTATCTATCGCGTATAGACTTTAAGGGCGTGGTGGCCTAACCATCGAGGTGAAGTCGGGACCTAAAAGATCGAATGGAACAATATATAGACAAGTAAATCCCTTATGGGTTCCAAGGTATTCCTTTAATTATTAAGAGTTAAGGGATTTATCATTCAAAGGGAAGTAGACTACTCAAGAATTTTCTATTTTATTTGTTGGAATTGAATTTGAATAAAGAATTAATAGAAGACGGAATCACTGAAATCTTGTTTCGTCTTCACTGGGAACTTGAGTAAGGAGTAGACCTTTTTATTTTGGGATTTTCTAGAGTTTGAAAACGAGAACTCCTTTCCTTATTTGGTGTACCTACTTGAGCCGGATGAAAGGAAACTTTCACGTCCGATTTTGAAGGGGGGGAGATCCTATAGAATCCTATCCCAATTTTTCTTTTGCTAGGCCCATAACTAAAAAGCCCACTTTCTTACGATTACGAGGTTTATTCGAATATGAAATCCAATCTTGGAAATACAGCATCCCACTTTTTTTTACTACCCAGGGTTTCGATACATTTCGCAATCGAGAAATCTCTACTGGCGCAGGTGCTATCCGAGAACAATTAGCCGATCTAGATTTACGAATTATTATAGAGAATTCGTTGGTAGAATGGGAAGAATTGGGGGAAGAAGGGCACACAGGGAATGAATGGGAAGATCGAAAAGTTGGAAGAAGAAAGGACTTTTTGGTTAGACGCGTGGAATTGGCTAAGCATTTTATTCGAACAAATATAGAGCCAGAAATGGATGGTTTGTGTCTATTACCAGTTCTTCCTCCTGAGTTGAGACCGATCATTCAGATAGATGGGGGTAAACTAATGAGCTCAGATATTAATGAACTCTATAGAAGAGTTATCTATCGGAACAATACCCTTACCGATCTATTAACAACAAGTAGATCTACGCCAGGAGAATTAGTAATGTGTCAGGAGAAATTAGTACAAGAAGCCGTGGATACACTTCTTGATAATGGAATCCGGGGACAACCAGATCTGATAGTTTTAGGCCAGATCTGATAGTTTTTGGACTGATATGCCAAATTTTATTGTTGTTCCTTAACCTTTTTTTTGTCAATTTATACAATATTGTACGCATATATATATATACTTATACATATTTATACAATATTGTATAAGTTTGTATAAACACTACCTATACAAGTTTACACCAGAAAACACCTTCTGTCCATCACCACATTACAGTTTTCGGTGGTTGCTGGTGTTGAATTTTTCCGGCGAGGTTTTGGCATTCAAATCTAGGCTTCACCGGTAGCAAATGATGAAACAAAAAAATAAGAGAAATAAGAAAATATGAGACGAGGTCGCCGGAGATGCTCTTTTAGGCAAGATCTGATAGTTTTTGGACTGATATGCAAATTTTATTGTTGTTCCTTAACCTTTTTTTTGTCAATTAACTCAAAAATCGAAATCTAATTGACATAAAATGGGAGGATTATCACGAGTGTGTACAAAAAAATTCTGTAATTTTTAGGGAGAAGGAAGAGAGAGGCGAGTGAAGAGAGATTGAGTATGCTGGGAAAGAAGAAAGAAGAAAAGAAAAAAACCCTAGAAGTATGTCTTTAATAATGGGCTAAAGACTGAAAAGTTTCTTTCAAGATATATACAACCTGGGTCAAACCGGGTAAAGACTTCAAACATGGGCCATTTTTAGTTGGGTTGCTGCGCCAAGTAATTAAAAGCGTAATTCTTTCTTAAATCTACCAATTTATATGAAGACAAAAGTTTTTAAAGGACCAAGACCGCTTAAAAATAATTTTGAAGTGCTATCTTAAACTTACCACTAAACATGAGGTTCCATTTATGTAATTTATAGCGTGTTTGGCCAAGCTTCTTTTTGGCCAAAAATGCTTTTTTTTGCCCAAAAGCACTTTTGGCCAAAAATTGAGGTGTTTGGCGAATCTTTTGGAAAGAAAAAAAGTGCTTTTGAGGATAAGCAGAAGCAGATTTGGAAAAGCAGAAAAAAGTAGCTTCCCTCCAAAAGTACTTTTTTGAGAAGCACTTTTGAGAAAAATACAGTTAGAAGCAATTTTTTAAAGTTTGGCCAAACACTAATTGCTGCTCAGAAGTGCTTTTCAAACTAATTAGCCAAACACAAAATGCTTCTCACCAAAAGTACTTTTGAAAAAAAAGCACTTCTCAAAATAAGCTGATTTTTGCAGGTTGACCAAACGGGCTATTAGTCTCTTATTTTACCCCGAAACCGAGAACCCATGGAGCTTGGTCCGGTCCGAAATCGGGCCATAATGTCGAATTTGGTATCTAAAACCTCACAAAACCCTCGTCTTCAACTTGCAGCCTTACCTATAGCAAAGTGTTGAGTCTTGGAGCTACAGGCAACTGTTAATATCAGCTAGTGAAACAATACTCTTACAAAAATGGTGAGCAAGAGGCAGAAATTAGCTCGAAAGAGATACAAGGAAGAACATCCAGAATTATTCCCCAAGCCAGAACCAACTCCACCCAAAGACCCAAACAAGAAAAAGAAGAAGAAGAGCAACTTCAAGAAGAGAAAAGGAGAAGGCAATGATCCTAATAAGAAACGTTTATTACATAAAAAGCACCCCTTTAGAGTCGCTGGAATGAAGCCTGGCGAAAGCTGTTTTATTTGTAAAGAACACGACCACATTGCCAAGGATTGCCCTAGGAAATCTGAATGGGAAAAGAATAAGGTATGCTTTTTATCCCTGGGCTGAATTTTTAGTTTCTTTATTTTTCTGTCTATCTGTGTTGTAGTCTCTTTGAGCTTAATATTCCATAATTTGCTCCTAAGTGCATTTTTACTCGCCGAAAAAGAAAATAGACACTCCATATCATTTGCAAGATATTATTCATTCTTTACAACTCCGTGCCCAATCCCAGTCTCCACATCCAATGATTCCACCAACTTTTATGCCCAAATGAGACATTAACAAATGACTTAGGAAATGATTTTCTTAGGTAAAACGTTTTAACCGAAGTACATTTTCTGCCAAAAACATTCAAGTCATACCAGAGATGGCCAAATTGGATTGAAGCTATTTAGTCTTTTAATTTTATGTTCACTGCACAATGTTATACTCGATGATGTTTTGCTACATTAGAAGCATATTATTGCTCTCCTACTGATTGATGCTTCTTTGTTTGATATGCGTTTATGAAGATATGTTTGCTTTGTCGTCGACGCGGTCACAGCCTGAAGAATTGCCCCAACAAAGATGATGAAAAGGTGGATAAAAAGTTATGTTACAATTGTGGGGAAACCAGTCATTCATTGGCTAACTGCCCCTATCCACTTCAAGATGGTATTTTGCCTTTGACCTTATCAAATAATCAAATATATCTTTTCTTTATTTGGACAATGTATGTTCTGTTACTCTCTTCTTTTTTTTATTTCTTTTTTTTTGGGGGTGGGGTGGGGTGAGGGGTGGGGGTGGGGGGGGGGTATGCATAGCATTTTTTCAGGTTTCCAGCTTTTTCTTGCCCTTCTCATTTTATTTCATTAGTGGCCCTTTATTTTCCATGTACTCTATGTAAATGCAAAGTATGGAAGTATGTAAGCCTCAAATAGTTTACTGCTAAGTACTAAATAAGACGCTTAATTCATGGATAGTTGGTGACTGCTATATTGCTCTCTTGACCAGTGGTACTCCATGTAATATGTATCCTTACTTTCAAAGTCAGGAGCTGCCACAAATTGGGTTAATGCCGAGTTACAGAATATTTTCATTCAGAATTTCTCTGGCAGAGACAGAAAAACAAAATGTATACAAGCAATGAGTATAAGAGCTACACAAAAAAGGATTCACAAAATTCTTGCTATATGTCTGCTATTCAAAAATGGAGTTGCCCTTGCATTACAAGGGTCCATCAAACGACTAACAATAATCTCACTTCTTTTAGAAAGTTTCTTCTTGTTTCTCTTTGATGCAAATATTAGTTATATCATGTTGTTTTCTTAATTATGCAGGGGGAACAAAGTTTGCTAGTTGCTTTATTTGTAAAGAACAAGGTCACTTGAGTAAGAATTGCCCTAAAAGTACTCATGGTATATACCCAAAGGTACATATATTTGATTGTCTTCGGACACCATTTTCAATCACTTCACAGCTACCTTCTGATGCTGGTTCAATTTCTTCGTGTTTATTTTTAGCTTAAAATAAGCTCATTTCTGAGAACGAAACTTAAAAAAACTTTAATTTTACAGGAGTTTAGAAGTTCATGTTTTTGATGTCTTTTTTTGCAGGGTGGTTGTTGCAAAATTTGTGGCGGTGTTACACATTTGGCAAAAGATTGTCCTAATAAAACTGGCAAAGCTTCTGATGGGGCCTTTGGTAGAGTTAAAGCTTGTATGTCCTTTCGTGTATTATTCCATCGATTTGTTTCCGAGACATCTAGTTTGCCTTCGCATTTGGGAAAAAAAAAAGATTTCTACTACCTGCAACTTTTGTATGCTATCATTTTACATATAACATACCATACTATCATTATACCTTTTTATAAAGATTGACTTCTTAACTTATATGCTATCATTATACATATTCAAACTCTCTAACTTCTTTGTTATTTAGCTTGCCCATGTCCTATATACATAATCATTTTACCCTCAACTGCTGCAGATTTAGCAAGGCTGCATATGAACTTGATGAACTGAACCACTCACTCTCTTCTACTTTTTTTTTTTCTGCGCATGATCTAGTCTTGCTAGTTTAGTCTTGATGGTGTAATGACAAGTCTGACAACTTTGTCAGAAATTTTCTTGCTTTCTGTGTCTCAGTGAAACAGTTGTGGCCACGGCACAGCCAAGCCAACTTCTTTTGGAGAAGAAGATAATTAATCAAGCTACAGTTTTGTCTGTTTTTCATGTTTGTTCCAAATAATTGAATGCCTAATAAGTCATATCACTGTCAATCTAGTTCCGTTATAATATAAAGACCACACATCCTATTTCATGAACTCCAATAATTCCATGTTCATGAATTTTGTGTCAAATGTGGCAGTGAAGCAGCGCATTTAATTGGCTTGCATGGGTGATTGTTTTAGAAGAGATGTGCATGACATAAGTGCTGACATGCGAATAACTTTTGTGGATGTTTGTTTCCTCCTTAATTGATTCCAAAACATGCTGTCATAGATTTTTTTTTCCTTTTTACTATATGCTATTAGTTTGGTGGCAGCAGATGCTGCTTGTTAGAGTTGGTTTGGTTTTAATTCTTACACTTTTCCACCTTTTCTTGTGCGACTTTTTATTTCTGGCAGTTCAATTTGAGGATCGGCCAAGGGGACAAGTTACCAAACTTAGCAGTGGGGATGATCTGGAAGATGACTTCATGGCAGAGGAAGTTCATGAAGACGGTGATGCTAAATTAAAGAAGAAAAAAGAACCTAAAGTTGTTAATTTTGTAGGATGAGTGAATCTCCGGAAGTGGTGATTCTGGAAACTGAAAGTGCAATTTATCGAATAGATATTGGTTTCTTGAAAGTGCTCCATATGTCTTGTTCGACAACTGCAACCCATTTTAAATTTTTACATTTGCAGTATTCTTTTCTCCTCTTGTTAATGAGGATCTTGGACATAAAATACGTCAGAAAATGAAAAAATGACAAATTGTTTGAGAGTTGCTGCTGGGAACAGTAGTGCCTAACAGAGTCCTGTTCTTAGTAATTGCATTCTCCCATTTCTACTTCTATTGACCTGTTCCTTTCTCACAAATAAATGTATGCTAATTTTGTACTGTGTATTATGTTGTGAGAATCATCTTATGTCAAGAATTTCTGATAGTAGAGTTCGCGCTTATCATTTAACGTTTCGGTGATTTGGGGGGTTGAGGGTGGGGGGGTGGGTGAATCTCTTAGGATCACTGCAATTCAAATGACAATTGTGCCAGCCCTATCAAATGTTGTGGATTTTCCATCTGAAGGTACATTTCTTTAAGTCACAACTGAACTTTTATGCTAATGATAGGTAAATGTAAAAAAATGGAAAGGCACTTCTGTTCATCATTGTCAATAAGGCCTTGTTAAAGCGGCAAGATTGAGATGTCTACAGTATTTACTTATTCCCCTATGTAGGTAATTTATAATTCTCTTATAATAATGTCAGACTTGAAATTTCGTTTGGATCGTAATCTTTTCTCATATTTGTATATGTATTTTTCTTTCCACAAAAATGAATATATCTTGTCTTAGTTATCACTTGAAATATTTATCCTGATATTGATATATGGTCGTTTTTTTTTTGTTCAACTTGTCTTTGGAATTTGTCTGTCAAAAATAAATTTTCCTATAAGGACAACATGAAAGAGACTATTTTAATTTTGAAAACGCAAATCTAAATCCAAAGGGTACGTTTATGGGGGGAAAAAAAATAGTCAATATGAAAGGGCAAACTGTCTTAAATGTAAGAATGCTGAAATTGGATGAATAACGGCCATCGTGCCAACTGCAACAGGAATGACAAAGGTAACTAAATGAGCCTCAGAAAACCTTAGATGACTCTCAACCCCTTATGTTGTCTTGTCCCTCTTTATTCTCCGCAATTCTCTCATGTTTTATAAACCAGGTCGTGTTTCCTCTCTTACGGATTCAAGGATCTCTATCCCCATTCCATTCAACTCTATTCTCTACCATTTTCTCCTTTATCCCCCCCACCCCCCACCCCCACCCCTTTTCTTTTTTTCCTATCCATTTTGCAGAGATCCTTACCTATCTCATTCCAGGACACCATGGTATAGTATCTGTGTTTCATTTCCTTTTCTCAGATCATTATATGATTCATCATTTTCTGTATTATTCTTGTTTCATTATAACAAATTTGGAGATTAGAGGTTGCCTTTTGTTTGTCCTGGAAACTTCATCTTGGTTGGCAGTTTTCAGGATTTCAAGTCAATGGATATGTGTAGAGGCAGATACAAGATTTAAGTTTTACGGGTTCAACTTTTAAAGTTTTCAGCTTTGAACCCGTTATATTTATAAAGTTACGAGTTCATATCTACTATTTGTTGCAATTTTAGTGAATTTTACAGATAAGTTTATGTTTCACGTACTCGGTTTCAGATGAACCCGGTACCAAAGGGCTGGATACGTGCACCCACTACTCATTTGTGACAATATATAGTTGCAGACTTGAACTAGAAAAGTTTCAACTCTATGTGTGCATGTATGTGTGTGTGTGTTTGTATAATTTAAACCTAATGCTGCATTTACGGAGAAAAGATGGATCTCCTCATGACTATCAATAGTTATGTGTAAAATTTATTGTCTGTCAAACTGATTTTCTTTTAGATTTATACCCGCGTGGTTGTTTTTTGTCTTGTTCATGACTTGACAAATATATGGGCAGGCGAATGCTGTTTCTGGAATGGCAGTACAAGATGAATGTAAGCTAAAATTCTTGGAATTAAAAGCAAAGAGAAACTACAGGTTCATTATTTTCAAGATTGATGGCCAGGAAGTGGTGGTAGAGAAGCTTGGCAGCCCTGAAGAAAGCTATGAAGATTTCTCTAACTCTCTGCCTGCAGATGAATGTCGCTATGCTGTCTTTGATTTAGACTTCATAACTAATGAAAATTGCCAGAAAAGCAAGATTTTCTTCATTGCTTGGTATCCTTTTCCTCCTTTTTTTTTTACCCTGTTGTCTTCATTCCTCAAGCAATCTCAACTTTGGTAATTACTAGTTGAATTTAAGTTATATATATTGACTGACAGATTATAGAATGATTACATCGTCATTGCAATTTAACAGCTAATACCTACAATGGTGGAACCAGGACTTCGTGCAAGGGGGTTCAAAAAAGAAAAAGTTAAAAATAGAAAAAAGATTGTGGCAATTGGGAATTGGACTAGCAATCTCACAAAGTTTTTGAACCCCCTTGACCACTGAGCTATGCTTTTGGGCTCTATCGATGCATGAAACTTAACTCCTCCTAGTTTACTCAGGGATGAACCTACATTGTCCCTTCGTCGAAAAATTACATTGTGTATATAAGTAAAATATTAGGTTTTAGAGGTATATAACATATACTGAACACCTTTTTGTCGCGAAAACCTTTTTCACTTTTATCAAGTTTGAACACTGTTGGGGAAATTCCTGACTTTGCCACTAAGTTTACTTGCAGCTAAGGCTTGGGTTTAGATAGATAGCATCGGATAGCGTCGCTCTAATAACTTTATCATGAATTATAGGTCACCTGAAACATCAAGGGTGAGGATGAAGATGGTGTACGCGAGCTCAAAGGATAGATTCAAGAGAGAACTGGACGGAATTCAAGTTGAGTTGCAAGCAACAGATCCTAGTGAAATGAGCTTTGACATTGTAAAAGCACGAGCCTATTGAGTCTCATGACCTTAACATTTCCAGCCTTAATCCACCAGCATCTTTGCTTGTGTTCATATTATACACTGATCTGTGTATCTGTTGATGTAATATTATGTGCCTTACTCTGTAGTCTGAATGCTGCAACAACATAACAGCATTCCGTTTCAGTTCCATCTTCCTTTGCCTTAACATAGACAAAAATCATATATCAATTGGTGGCTTTTTTCTTATTGTTGCTTTTAAATAAAACATCTCATTGTGCTCTTTTTGCGTGTCAACTTTACTGATGCCAACTTAATTGATAACTTGTTTAAGATTAACAGACAGCATTTTGCAAAAAGAACTTTAGACCAAATTCCATCTGATTATATACCAAAATACGTTTTAGTTTGGCTAATTCCATTGCATTTTCTTTTTACCAACACCATTTACCAGCAGGTCTATAGGCAGCTTTACAATTTCATGCCCCTCTTTTGCTTAAAAAAATGATTAGGGATTTTAAGAAATTAAAGACTGTTAATAAAACTAAAACTCACATATGCATATGATGAAATGTAAGAAGTTAAGAACACTTACACTCTAACAACTGGGATCTTTGCTTCTCAACAGTAATTCACATACAGGATACAATTAGTTAAATCTTTAAAGAAATAACGCTCGAGCATTACCTGCTCACACAAAAGTTTTTGCAGAACCCTATATGCAACTGAATTTTAATATTTCTCCTCTTCAAAGACTTCTTCCCCATACTAACCTTCTAATTGGAAAACCTTGACGAGTTTAAGTTCTATATATTAACGGTTTCACAGTCAGGTCTAATTGCAAGTAACTCTATTCAGTAGCAGATTATCTGCCATAAATGTTAAATTGCATTGATGGTGTAAAATATTATTACATTGTCAATATATATAGTTTAAGTCCTAGCCAGATATGGTTGTGTTCCCAATGAACGTTGCCACAGAACTGCAAATAAATATATTAATCATACTATTTTATAAGCGGGAACATCTCAAGTGAAAAGTTAAAATACCCAAATATCCTTATAAAGCTGAATGACACTATTGCCCGCCCTTGTATTTAACAATATTGTAAATATTTTTGGACAAGAATGTAAACACAAAATTATAATAAATAATATCTTAATATCTATGATAATAGGTGAATTAGACTATAATTAGACCCTACAGAACCACATTTTTGTATAGCTTTGTTGTAAAAAGTGATAACCAAATGCTCTGATTAGTGTTTTTCATGCTTTACAGGCTATATCCAACGAAAGAAGTCGATGGAGCAAGTTTGGGATCAATTACGGAGAAAAGGAGGCCAATCAAACAATGTCCAAGAAATGCACCAAGTGAAAAGTCAAAGGAAGGCAGAAGTTGGCCTGCCGCGGTCAGACCGTAACCGCGGGAGGACCGCGGCAGAGTAGAGATGAAAATTCAGAGACCCCTTTTGGCCGCGGTCCCGGCGTAACTGCGGTGGGACCGCGGCAGAACGCGAACTAGCCAGGGGCAGGATTGTCAAGTCGGGAAAAATTGGTGTAAAACCCTTATAAAAAGTAGGATTTCGGCTACATTAGGTCAGATTTTGTTTAGAGAGTTCTTGGGCAAGAAACACAAGTGTGAGAGTTCATCCAAAAACATCATAGTTCTTTATTTCATCTTTTTCTTGCAATTTTCCATGATGAATATTATCGTAGATTATCTTTACGTTGTTATGAGTAGCTAAATACTCTAGTCTAAGGTTTTGATGGAACCTATTGAAGGATGAACTTCTTGATTATGTTCATATAGTTTGCTAGTTAATCTCTATTTGTTCAACTACGTATTTGTTGTAGTTAATTGACAGGATCCTCAATTAGCTGTGCCTATTTAGTGTGCATAACTCGGGAGAGAGTGCATATTTAGGTAATTGTTGAACAACACCACTCCCAAAGTATAAGAGGGATCTATAACTGCGGGTTTAAAGGCGGGACTAGGGATAACGAAGCCTTGGGTGCAATCTAAAGTGAGCTGTAATAAACAAAGTCAGCTAGCGTATCTCGGGAGAGTGCGTCTAGTAAATTATCGTGATTACTCGGGAGAGATTTACGGTAAAAAGAGTGCTCATGATTGATAGAGATATTTTGGTGAATCTATC
Source organism: Nicotiana attenuata (assembly GCF_001879085.1). NCBI lineage: Eukaryota > Viridiplantae > Streptophyta > Magnoliopsida > Solanales > Solanaceae > Nicotiana > Nicotiana attenuata. Next base: position 165,136 of record NW_017672819.1, read on the forward strand.
TGAAACATAACCGGAAGGGATTCCATCAATAGGGGAAATCACTACCTTAGAACCTTCTCATTATTATTTACAACCCAGCATATTTAGTTTACAGTTGTTTATTTATTTACTTGCAATCTTAGTTAGTAGAAATACCATCAACTATTGTTTACAACGTTTGAGGAAGTTGATTATAAAGAATTTAGTGATTTCAACAAAGGTAATTGATAGGTTAATTCTCTGTGGGATTCGACTCCGGACTTATAAACCGGATTATATTTGCAACGACCGCATTGTTCTTTTTATAAAGGCATAGTTGGGCATGATAACATAATTTAAATGTTAACAGAATCTATTACCTCATATTTGTGTATCTAAAGACTATTCGTTTTTCTAAAGGTAACCTTTTGCAGTTCCAAATTCTAAGTTTGGCTTTTCAAATTTCTGAAAGATTTTAGATATCTTATAGTACATCAATTTTAATAAGGAGGTATATATTTAACAAATTACAAATATTTTTTAAAGACAACATATAAAATTACCGTAGATTCAAAGATATTGTCGAAACATTAGAATAACTTTTTTCCCTTTAAAATTCAAATAGTTATCCTACATTAAAAAACAAAAATATAATTTCAAATGTTTGATGTTCGATTTCAAGAATTAACTTGGAGTGGTAGGAAATTTTTTAGTTCCTTCAACATTAATTGTACGTTTAATATGGTAATTAGTAGTTTCGCCTCTATTACAAGAATGAAGAATCTAAGTGACTTTATAATCTCCTTTCATGAGAGTTCATTCGTTTCCATGAGTTTTGAACGGTATTCAAGAGCCATGATTCGTTTCCTGAAGGCAACATTAGGAGCTTAACAAAAGGTAATGAAATCTCTTTGGCTATAGAATGTAGCTTTTGGTTCTTGTACATTTTGGAAACATGATGATGAAAAAATATAATTCAATGCTTATGTTTGATGTTTGTTGGACTTCCAATGGGTTATTTTCTTTGGATAAAATCATCAAAATATTCATGTGATGAGATCCATGTATTCAATTTGTGTAATAGCAAAGTTAATTTTTCTGTCTTTTGTCTGAGCTATTTTTCCCCCCTCTTCTCCTAACCGCTTTTAGCTTATAGCTTTTGTTTGTTTTTTCATTAGATAGCAACATTTGATGTATTGTTGTTTCACATAATATCTTCGTCATTTGCTCTTTGTTTACCCTAGAATCCGGATAACAATTGAATTTATATGAGGTTTTAAGGATCCGTGAACTAAAAGATACAAAAGGTTTAGGTTGAGGAAAATAAAGATAAAGACTCAACAATTGCTGTTAAAGTAAATAATCGCAGAATATAATATTGCTTAGAACAATTGTGCTTGATAGCGTACAAGAATTTAGAGAGATGGTACTGTAGTGTAATGGTTTTTTTTCGGTCTCCTCCTTATGGGGTATTCTCCCCTTTTATACATTCCGATTAAGGGTAAAAATAAGGTAGGTAAATTAATTACATCGTGGATCCCTGTAATTACGCCTTAATGGCCTGAAGTGGTTGAGAAAATCACGTTTGGGCGAGATATCCGGCGACGCTTGGTTATCCGTTACGAGTCCGGCTTCCGACCTTGTGTGTTTCTCCATCCGGTGGTGACTCATATCGAGCTCTGCAACGGTCTCGAAATGACTCGACCTCGGTTGTAGACGTGGCCGTCGTTCTACCTTGCATCCAGGTCGGGTTCGATGGCCCCGACTTGCCCCGGACCGGACCCAACCCGGTCGGGCTCAAGCAAAAAAGGGTATCACCCAATACAGATAGTCCCCTCGTTTATTAGAGAATAATGATAATAAACGATATGATCGGTGACGTGATGCCCGTGACGTATGGCCATACGCCAGGTGAAAAAGCCATCGAGTGCTCTGACCACGCCTGCTGCAGGCATTTAATGCTTCTCTTAATTATCTGTCGCTTCGTGTCTGTAACTTCGCGATTCGTGCCACCGCCTCATGGGAAAAGTATAAACGACCCTTCCAGGTTCAACATTTCTTATCTTTCTCAAATTTTGCGTTGGTTGTATTTTCTTTTCATCTCTTCGTAAAGCTCCAAGAAATGGCGAAAACTTCACAAAGTGTTCCTTCTAGACCAAGCTCGGCAGCGAGCCCCGCTAGATCTGATGAACCTGCGCCAGAACCCCCCATTGAAAGCTTTTACACCTACTGGTTGCTTGGTATCTGCCGACTTCCAGGTTGAAAACCCATCATCGGTCCCGGGCCGCGGCGAACCGGCATCGGAGTATATCAG